>NW_020290012.1:104208-362615 GCF_003144195.1 Ceraceosorus guamensis | reverse complement strand
CCCCCCCCCCATTTTCGTAGAGTCGCTCGCCTCCATACAGGAACTTCTCGGCAGCCACTCGCACCTGATCTCCTCCAGCGCATCCCACGTCATTCCCGCAGTATCGGTCCTGCTAGGCGACACGGATGCTGGCGTCCGTCGAGCATTGGCGAAGCTGCTCTTCTGGTATCTGCCCAGGCTACCGTCCGCAGTCCTCTCTCCTCATCTTTCCACCCTCATCCTCTACACCACTTCAGCGCTCAGCAACATCTATGCCCAGGTTCGCATCGATGCTTTGTCCACGCTCGATTTGCTGATTCGTATTGCACCCGCGCATGTATGCGCAGGTTGGCAAGACGCTCCTGCCATCCGGTCCCTCGCCTCGACATCCACCCTTACTTGCACTTCTCCTTTGCAAAGTGCAAGCACCAGCGCCGGAGCTAGAGTCGCGGATTGCTTTTGCACTCTTCTCGGCTTGCACTCCCATGCCAATGCCGCAGCAGCATCTACCCTTGCCCCACCAGCATCAATGAGCACAGCGCAGATCAGCACCATAGCCTCAGATCTGAGCTCATCTGCCAAGATTCGCCTATTCCAGACACTCTCAGCTTTCATTGTCGCCGCGGAAAGTGGAGAACGGCAGACGAATCACGTCGAGGCTGAGGCGCATGAGGAGTTCGGAGAGACCGAAGAAGATCTTGTTGCCTCTTTCTGGCCCATCGCGTCTTCATTCCGCACACCAGCTGCGTACCGCGCTTTTCTGCATTCTCTTGCGCTCCATTCGCCATCGAATGCAAAGCGTGATGACGCCGTCGTTGACTGGTCTCACAACGTAGCATCAGGCAGCTTCGGAAGCAGCGCCACGCAGAGCACACGGCTCACCGATCCGCTCACGACAGCGCCTTCGTCAGCGGCAGGTCATTGGAACTTGCAGGACCTTCAAGGAGGCATGCGAGACTGCATCGCTTCTGGCTCTGCGACCTTTCAGTGCCATGCCCTCGCCGCGTCAACGTCGACGATTGGCGATGCGCGCCAAGTGCTTTTCCAAGCTTTATCCCCGCTTCTCTTGTCTTCCTTCTTGGAAGCTGCTCCGGCCGCCTTCCCCGCCGCTCTACCTGACTCTTCTCCCGCGTCAAGAGCCGAGAATTTGGACTTGGTGCAAGGCGTGATTGATTTGACGCGTGCGCTCTGGCAAGGGAACGGGAACGCGCCTTCTAGAGAAGACGGCACACGATCCCAAGCGGCCCACACGCTTGGCGCTCTTCTTCAGAAATGGTCAAAGTGGTGGCCTTTTGCTGGCAGGCCAGCCGAGGGAGCCCAATCACCGTCAGACTCTACCATCGCTCGCTTGCAAGCTCTAGACACGGCGTTTGCGGAATTGTACGCTCTTTGGATGTTTGCGGGTGTCCGGCCTGACCAAGCGCAAAGGAAGACCAAGGCAAGAATGGTCAGATTGTCCGACGTGCAGGCGCACGTCGTCGAGGTCCTCTTGCGCGACGCACGTAGCAATGAAGGTTTCGATTGGGATGTGTTCCCGCAGGCACCAGGCACGAAGGCCAAAGAAGGAGCTTCACTTCAAACAGTCGTGCCTGCCTCTGCTGTAGAGGGCGCTAAAAGTCCACGGTCGCTCACAGCAGAAGAATACACGGCTCTCTTGCCCAGCATCTGGATGCTGCTAAATCGACGAAAAGACGTTGACGAGGGCGCTGCAAACTCAGAAATGGCTGCCATGGCTGCCTCGGACATGGACAACGGCGTGCGTGCTGTGTTCGTTGCGCTGCTTGAACACTGGTGCGCTGCAAAAGGGCCAGCGAAACGTGCCGCGACCAAGGCTATCTGCGCATTTGTTTTGGTGAGTCTGCATGCATCAGATGAGCCAGGGCTGCGCAAGATGCCCATTCGTCCAAAACCTTTCTCTCCTACTTCAAAGGTACACTCCTCCCCATCATCTGCTTGCATCTTCTCTCCATCGCTCAAATCCGGGAGGTACAGTGCGCCATTGCGCAATTGGCTCAGCATGCTTCCTCGCTACCTGTGGGAATTGAGCAACAAACATCCACCCACTTCTCTCAGCATCTTGACATTCATGCATGCCCTCGTCCTGCAAGCTCCTCCGTCATCCTCAAGCACCTCGTCCAGCTCTTCGCTAGGCTTCTTACATCCTCTCCTTGTTCCTTTTTTCCAGGTGAAAGCGGGAAGCAAGTTGATCAAGGGACCTTACTCCAGGTTGGATTCGAAGTGTCAAGCTAGAGCCAAAGGGCTGCTGTTTGCTCTTCAGCCCCTCGATCGAGGGCTTCGAGAAGCCGCGGAGAGCGTGGGCGCGGTTTAGCAAGTCGATTGACGAGCTGAACAGACTGCTCATGGCATGCGAAAGGCTCGGAATCGGCCATCACACTACCCTATGCAGGCTTTTGATCATGGCGTGCTCTGGCGACTGCACGTTCCTTGGCTCGGCATGTGCGCTCAGAGACCAATGTAACATACACCTCACAAGCATCATACAGACTCTAATCTAACATCCTGCCAGAAAGGCTTGCAATCTGATTTTTCCCTCCAAAAGCCCTACCAAATTCCGGGCATGAAGCCGAATCCGCAAAGCGCCCTCGGTCAGAGCTTGACATTCAGCGCTCGCTTCCCAAAAAAAGATGCAAGGTATATATTCTCCGAGATTGGTGAGGTGATCCGTGGCGCACGTCGAGGTGTTGCCCATCCACTTGCATGCCCAACGAAAGCTTCGGAGGATCTTTTGAAACATTGCCAAACGTGCGCAACGGCAGCTTCTGGGGATTTTTTTCTTTTTCTTCCTTTGCCGCGACCCGCTTCAAGTGAACCATCGTCGAGGTCTGAAGTTGAGAAGCTCCAAGAAGCTCTTTGCGATGTCTCCAATGGCGTACGTCGGTCTTGTAAGGACACCTTTGCCTACCACGACCACTCTCCACGCTTCCTTTCCATCGATCTTGACCGTGGCAATCACTTTCGGCGCGGCAGGATCCCTCGTGTCGACTTCGAACTGTGAAGGCATGCAAGGGGTGGATCTGCGTTAGTGCTGACGACACGGCTTCTTCAATGAAGCCCATGAACGTCTGCCATGCGCACCTCGGTCCACTTCACGTTCCCATCTGGCAGGTACTTGTACACCTTTTCCACACCAGTGGGGCCCAGACCGTGATCTTGTGAGAATGTTCTCACCGGCAAGTCTGCGACGAGACGCAGAATGTGATGGCCGTTTCACCATGCGTCAGCAGATGTGGACCACTTGAAACGCAGACTTTGCCTTTTGGAGCACGATCAGGTGAACTTGCACTTCAAGAAGCACGCGAAACATCCCCCCCTCGTGCCCAAGGCTGAATGAGATGCTGCCAGAGATGCCGCAATCGCGAGCACACTCACAAAACATCGAGAGCGGGCTGGTGCTGAATTCGGTCACAGGATAGTCGTCCTTGGGATAGGTCGCCGTCTTGAGCCCGACAGACGCGAATTCGTGCCTGTCACCGCTAATGACGATCACGTTCGGAACATACTGTTTGGAAGGGGGAAAAGGCGAGGTCGGCGTGTATTTGGAGAGGGGTTAAGGAGACGCATCCTACTACTCACCTGCAAAACTTCCAGCAGCTCTTCTCGCTCGGTCCGATAGGCGTTCCAAGAGTCTTCTTTGCCATCCCAGTCCAGCGCACCGCCCCAGAGCGTGTTGAAGGGTACAGATGAGATCACAAACTGTAAAGACACGCGGCCGTTCAGCATAAGCATAGCATAGTGAGCCTCACTACGGGTGCTTGTGCGCCTCGCGCACACACTCACCTTGAAGCTGCTCGTGGCGTTCACACTCTTGATCCAGTCCAGGAACACCTGCTTCTGCTTTGAGCCTAGCATAGTCTTGCTAGCGTCATCAGGCAGCTCGTGCGGAGTCCTGAATTTCCGAGTGTCCCAAACGAAGAACGCCGTGCTCCCGTACCTGAACTCGTAGTAATTCTCCTCTTCGGCCGCTGCCTTTGGGTTCGCACCACCGACGTACTCTCTCCAGGCTTTCTTCGCTGGCTCGAACGCTGGAGCCTCTGCCAAGACGTGCACATCAACCTCCTCGATGTTGTTTGTTGACTGCGCCGGCATAGCTTCGTCACCAGCATCGTGTCCCACAACAGACGGAATCTGAACATGATCCTGGACGATCTCTGCTCGCTCCGTATCGTAGCGCTTGCTGAACGTCTTGAGCAGCTGCAATCCTGACCAGTTGTTCTTGACCTCGTGATCGTCATAGATACCAATGACCGGGATGCGCTCATACACGCGCCGGAAGGATTCCGAGTCGTAGAGATTGCGGTACAGTTTTCTGTACGCGTCGAGAACGGGACCACCCCATCGAGGAACATCGGCGTAGATGAGATCGCTGCACATTCGTCGGATAGCACAACGGTTCAGTACTATTTGAGTGCACATGAAGAGCACGCGAAACTCACCCAAGTTGCAGCATGAACCTCACTCGCGGCCGATCAAGTCCATCGATGTTCGTCTTGGCGAAGAGGTCGAAGCCGGGAATCCTATTTCGCAAAGCGAATCCTCCTTGCTCACTGCCAATTCCGATGATCCTCAACGCCCATGACCAAGCCCAGAACTGCGTCGGGACCCAAGGAAAGTCTGGCTTGACGCAGGAAGATGACGCAAAGGAGAAGCTGCGGGGCAGGTCGTAGAGTGCACGTCAGAGCCAATTACATAAGCCACGAGTGAGCGTGCATCGCACGTGGCACATCAACCTCCAACGCAAGCTTCCAATCTCGCTTGAGCATCGCACCGCCGCACCGCTGGTTTGCGTGACGCATGACTTGTCGGTAGCCGTCCTGACTACTCACTGCTCTGGATCGTCCCAAGGCGCTGCATCACCCTCTCTCCACGGCGCCAACATGCTCCTCGCTTCCTCTCTTGCTCGTTTGGAGACGGGCACCCCCTTGCTAGCAGCCGAGCTCAAAAAGGGATCGTTACCGTTGGGCCATGTGATGAAGCTCCTGCTCATCTCTGGAAACGGCGCGAAGCTATTGTTGTGCGCCCAGATCAAGCGGTACTCGTACCGTGTGGATGGCAGTAAAGAGGAGAGCATCGCGGTATCTACCCAGTCCGTCTTTGGGGAGATGGATAGTAGCGGTCCTCTCTGCCATGCTTTGATCCCCGCATTTCGTCGCATCGCGCCCGTGTAGTCCTTGGAGTATTCAACCAGACTGGGCAGAGAGACGGATTCGCGATATACGACTCGCAGAGGAGTAGTCAGGCCGAGGGTATCCACGGGTTGGTGGTCGCCTTGCGTGCCACCCAGCCATGGAACAGTATCATCCAGTGTCGTCTTGATGCCGCTCAGCGGGTCTTCGTGTCCGAATGGGAAAGGGTATCTAAAGTGCAAAGTAGCGCTCGTCGAGTCGATCGCTCCAGTCCGGGCAAAATGCAAGTGATGCTCGAGGTGAGAGGGAAAGAGATAAGGCGAGTAGAAGGCGTCGACAAAGAAGAGGAAGAGTAGAGTGTGTGCACCCAGCGCAAGCGCGCTGCGAGCCCCTTGTTCATCCCGAGGGGAGCTGATGCCCAGCACCAAGGGTCTCCACAGCTGCCGAGCTGAGAAGGATGTATGCTTGACGCCATTCATCGAGCGACCATTTGGAGAGGTCGAGTACCTGCTCCAGCTGCGCCATGCTTGTAGCAGCCATAGCAGCACGTAGGCTCCGTACAGTATGGACACCGCAGGCGAGGCCATACCGGTAGGGATCCATCGCAAGAATATGAAGACGGCGAGGCGAAAGAGCACAGAGACGGAGAGTTGGAGCGTGGACAGTCTGGTGCGGCCATGGGGCGTCGCTTCTGCAGTCACAGTGCTGGATGCGAGAGTTGCCAGCGAGGATGCGGTGTGGGAGAGCGAGTTGGAAAGGGAGAGGGAAGTGGAGGGGGAGATGGAGGGTGAGGAGGAGGATGAAGACTTGCTGTGCCTTGGCTTGGGCTTGGCATCGGGCATCAAGCCCGAATCACTGCGCCTGACCATTCTGTTGAACAGAGGGGGGGGGAGGGGCGGTGATGCTGAAGACGGCGACCAAACACTTCAAAATGATGGTGTGAGCGAGCAGGAGAGACGGGTCGCGAATGACAGGAAGAATGCTCGATCGTGTGAGAGACGCGCATCGAAGCTCGAATCAAAAATCAGCATCATGCTGCAGAATCAAAAGAACATGCAAGATGAGGTATGATTAACAATTCTGATTATTCACACAGGGTCCAAGTATAGCGCACGCCCGCGCGCACGCGTCGGTCCTTGGCCCCGCACGTCCGTTCGAATCAATTTAGAAGACTCACCACGAGTCACGGCGGTAGGCCAAGCAGATTACAAATCACAAAATGTCTGATGAAGCTCGAGTTCGAGTTTGGAGTCGTGAGTGGTCATGTCAACGATAGCGAATCACGATCCCGAGACCCAAAGTCATGATCGCATGGTCCTCTGTCGTGGCTTCAACGCAACCTCGACTTTCAATTGAAGGAGAATCTTCATCATCCACCACACTCAAACACGGTCCGAATCGGATTTCCAAACCACGATCTGGCTGCGCAGTCAAGTGACGGCTTGCGTTCATGCAACGCGTTCCATCGAATCTGAAATGAGCAATCACTTCACCATCTTCATCATCGAGCTAGCCAGGCTGCCAGAGTATCGGCAAGAGAAAACGGGAAATGCTTCTGAAATGTACAATGTCCGCATCTGCAATGCTCCCCCCGTACATGCCACTCATTCTCCAAATTCCACCCCTTCGAGGGTCGTGATGTGATGCCGCATCTCCTCGCCATCAGTGGTCCTGAACGAACTTTGCAAACTTGTTGAGGCCCTTTGTCACGGCATCCTTTGCCTTGCTTTTGCCGTCCGGTGCGCCTCCACCGCCACCGCGTCCATCCGTGGGTGGCAAGCCTTGACCGGGATGAGCATCATCTTCCGCCTCTGCACCCAATCGCATCCTCTTGCCAATGTGTGGTCTGCCAGGTACTTTGGGACTTCCGTCATGGTCGAATTCTAGCCGGTGAATGCACATGTGTCGAGGACCTCCTTCGTGTATCAAGCTGTGGAAGGCGATGAACCAATGTCCCTCGACTCCTCGCACGATGCTCTGACCTCCAGGTCCTCGGATACCCCTCAGAGAGTCCGTGTAGAGCAGCGGCTCCTTGTGAGGCGTGTAAGGGCCGGTCACGCGCTTGGATGTCGCGTAGCCCGTAGCGTAGCCCGAGGTGGTAAAGGTGCCGCTGGAGTAGAAGAGAATGTAGGTTCGACTCGAAGGCTCGTACACGAGGTACGGAGCTTCAAGCAAGGAGTTTTGCCACGACTCTGTGGGTGCCAGTAGGGGCGAGCGATCTGCAGAGAAGGTCAGGCCATCCTCGGAAAGCGGCTGGATCCAGAGCTGAGCGAAGGGGGGGGGGAGGGGGGGTAGTGGTGAGGGTGAGGGTGCAGCGAAGCGCGTGATGGGTGAGCACTAGCATGCGGGCATACGGGGGAGGAGCGAAAGGGGGGGCACGACTCACTTGGCACTTTGAAGTGTACATCTTGTCCTCGTCGTTCTTGTAGATGAGGTAGCGTCTGCCTCCATCCTGCGCATCCTCAAAAGGCTGAGGGTCGATGCATCCTCCAGTGTCCCCTCTGCTGACGATGGGGCCGTGGCTGACAAAGTGAAAGGGACCGAGAGGACTTTGAGGGGAATAAGCCACGCCGATGCACTGCTTATCCGTCGAGCTGTCGTTGGCAGAAGTGTAGAGCAGGTAGCCAGGTCTACCGTTGGGCGCTTTGATCACTTCTGGTGCCCAAAAGAAGCCAGGCTTGCCCGTCCATGGTGGAAAGGGTCCAGGCAAGACGTCCTGCTTGTGCTCCTTCCAGCAGCAGAAATCTTCGCTGGTCCACGCTTGGATGTTCTTGCCGTTGCCATTCGTGGCGTACGCTATCCAGCGCTTGGAAGTGTCATCGTAAAACAGACCCGGGTCCGGAAAGTCGCATCCCACAACGGGGTTCTGGTAGCCTAGATGAGGATGGGGTGCCATGATTGGTAGAGGCTTGTGTGGTCACGCACGGGTCACACTACTCGTAGTCCTGCGTAACGCTGCAACTGCAGGGCTGTGGAGCGAGCTGGCTGGGGGAGTAGTAGTGACGAGTTGGAAGAGGGCGGGAGGCTTGCACAAAGCTGGGCTTCTTATACGGCACAGAAAGGCATCTGCTCGTGTACGTGTACGTGTACGTGTCTACAATCGCGAATCTGAGTCAAAGTTGTGAATGTGATGAGTAGAAGTGGATGCTGGGGCACCCCCGTGTCTCGCTCGCATGCAGCAGCTTGTTCACATCTCCGCCAGATGAGAGAGACGCAGGGAAGGTACGAAGGATATGCAGGTCTCTTCTCAGCATCCGCACCCGCATCCGCATCCTTTCGAAGGTCTTGCCTGCCTTGACGCTTGGCTTTTTTTTTGTTTTTGATATCGAACGTGCGTCATGGCACGTATGGCGGTGCTGCTGGGTGCACCTACAGTCACGAGTCACGAGTAGGTCGGGTCGTGCCTTGCGCGCACAAGCGCTGCAGCGCTGCCGTACATCGCAATACATCATACCTCATGACTCGCAACTCACGACTGTTGGCGGCCATCACAATCACGAACGGGCGAGTCAGATTGCGCTTCTCTATCGATCATCTCCGAGCAGACCTCGCAGACCTGGCAAGTTGGAGCAAGTCTCGATCGAGTTTTGAAACTGTCTCGTTCGGCTTGAGCTCGGCATGGCATGGCATGCCCTGCCCAGCATTTGTGATTCGAGTCTGATTGAGTCTGAGTCTGAGTCTGAGTGTTTGGCCGCGTGAATCGCCCGTCTGCAAGATTGCATCGCACAGTCAGAGAGTACCTAACGGTACGGTGATTGTGAGTGAGTGCTGTGATGCACACTCACTCACACTGCGCCGCACCGGCCGGGCGTCCGACCAAGACCCTGTCTGCATCCTTCGTCTGCATCGGCATTCACGTATGATTCAAGCGACAAAGTTAAGCGCTCCTCATCCTTGTCGTTCAACATCAGCAGCTAGAGTAGAGTAGCGAGCGTGTCATACCCATCATATTTCCCCCCCCCCAGCCGCGCGGGCTCTCCTCGTCTTTGACGATGGAGCGACCGCGCAGCATGGCCTTGCCCGTCAGTCCTTTGCACCAAGCGCTCCTTGCTGCTGATGATGCTTCGCATACCTTCGACATCACGTTGCCTCGCACGACATTTCGTTCGGCACGTATAGGCACGGCGTACCAGCGCGATGGTACGATCGAGTCTATGCACCAGCCTCATCAAGTCTTTGAGTGAATCGTGGGTATCGCTGATTATAATCACGACTGATGTGTGAGATGTGCAGCAGCTGTCAAAATTAGATGATCAAGAAAGAAGCCATGCAGTCAGCAGTGGAGGTTCACCACGGCAGGGCACTGCATGCACCCGCACCCGCACCCGCACCCGCACCGTAATGTAAGCGAAGCCACACCCGAGAACGCCGCGGTGATAACAATGCTGGTGCGTGCGCGAGTGCTGCATGCCGCATGGACAGCATGGACATGGACGTCAGCTAGGCAGAGTTGACCCAAGTCAATCAGTCACTCAGTGTAGAACACGTGAGCAACTGGTGACCAAACTCGACCGCTTGTACCAAAGGCGCGCAATTTTGACCGGATCTGCTGTCGTCCCATCTTGTCTCGACCCAGCACAGACTCGCCTCTATATAAAGTCAGAAGCATAAAGCCCTTCAGCTGGGTCAAACGAAGCCGACGGGGGCTAGGAACAGCGCGGCAAACGAGCGAACGCGCAGCTGTAAGGTCGAGCTAAGACCATCGCAGAGAGCAAGGCAAAGAGCTTGGAAGGGGACTGCTGAATGGATGGTCGAGGACTGCTAGAGGTGGATGGACAAAGCCACACCATGCTTGGCGGATTCGCCGCAAAGAGGGTCTCCAAACCTGCTGGTTGAGCTTGCTGAAGAGTCGCGTCACTACAGCTAGGTCGTTGTTTACGACTGTCGCCTTTGTGCATCGGCATCGTGCTGCGCATACCAACGCCAAGCAGTCATCTCATTTCTTGAAATCTGACTCGTGCACCAAACGCGCTCGAGCTTTCCATGCTGATCACCTTCAAGGGCGTAGCTTCTTGTTCTTCAGCTGTTGTGCCCCAATCTTCAAGATGCAGCGCTTGACCCTGTCCGACCCATCAGAGTCCCAGAACACGCTTTCACAAAAGGACCTCTGCGATGGTGTGCTAGCTCAAAGTGCCTCCCACGCGCTTTCCTTTCGTCTTCTAGACCTACCTTACGATCTGCAGATCCTCATCCTGCGCCAAGCTTTCTACGCTCGACAGTCGACCGGCAGTGCTTCATCGCCCAGCTGTGATGGGAGCGGGTTTGTCAGCTTGCTCTGTAGTTGCCGCGACATCAATGGCATACTCATTCCTTTGCTCTACAAGCACCTGGAAGTCTCTTCGATGGGTCAGCTCGCTTGTCTTGTAGAAAGATGCACCAACCTCGTCTGGAACCGGACTCACACCTCGCTAGACCGACATGGCGTGCGCATTCAGGCAGATCAGCTCGAGTCATGGCCTCATTATTATCGCTCCGGGCATTCGATCGATCACGAATCCGACTCTGACTCCTCAGACGACTCCTTGTACAACCAAAAGGCGACGCCAAGGTTCAGATCGGATCCACCCGCTTACCTGCGTCGGATCTCTCACCCAACAATCGCCAAGCACACAGTCAAGCTCAGGATCAACATTCCTGGCGTCCCTGGCGGCTCACTGGCATCAGGAGCTGATCCGACCAGCGATGAGGATGACTCCCCGCTGCTAGACCCTCGAGGATTGGATGACGAAATGGGTCGCAGAAGAGCTGAACAGCGTGCGTCCGAAGCAAGGGCAAAGACCGAGCGACGCATCGACCGCTTGAGATTAGCCGCGCTGCTGCTTTTGTGTGCACCACAGACGGAGGAGGTGGACGTGAGTGCAAGCATCGGCCCTGCTGGTCGTGTGAAATTCTAATGCGAGCTCAGCTCCTCCCATTTCCCCCCCAAAGTTCGAATTCTTCTCGCTTCACCACTCCGACCTCCTCCGAGCGCGCTTCGCCTTGTCAGAAACTCAGATTTTGGCCAAGGCGATCTCACGACTGCAGCGCCTGAAAAGGTTCCGCTGGGCACCACCCTCGGACCCATCCTTGGTCAAGGGCTTCAGCGTAGCAATCGTTCCTCTTGCAGTCGCAGCATTAGAGCGCGGCTTCAAGTGGGCTGTACACCGCCCAGACTATGCAGGAAGTCATCCTCTACAGGAGATTGATCTGAACAACGTCACTTTTGAAACTCGTGACTTCTCTGATGGAAAAAGTGATGCCTTCTTTCAAGCCTTCATGCCCCTCTACAAGCCATATCCTGAGGTGGATGAAGAAGGTTTCGTGCGACACGTTCCACTGCATGCCTACGCCCGTCTCGAAACCATACGAGTCAGTAGCGCGACCGGTTTTGAGAGCCAAAGGCTAATTTTGCACATGCTAAATCCACCACTACGAGAGGCGTGGGAGTTTTGGAGAGCGGCCATTCTGAATACTGCTTCTCGACGGCATCGCGATGGATATCCTCGGACGCGCTTAGAGCTATCAAACGTCTTTGAGAAGTCGACGATTTGGTCTGAGCACCTCGATGCAGCGGCCCTTCGCACGAGGATGGCGCAGCTGATCGAGCACGAAGCAAGGTACACACGTAATCGGCATCAATGCAGCAATCTGAATGACGCCGAGTACGAAGCTCTGAAGCGCAAGATGGACACCCTCTACGCCGATGCCATCGAAAACGTGATGAGCAGGATAAACATACGCAATCGCGATGGTGCGATAGCTGGCAAAGCGGCGGACGACAATCAGTGAAATGAGCTCCATCGATCGTGAACTTCAAGAAACTGCTCGCGCAGACTTGCAAAGTCCGAGCGAGCACATCGAAAGAGGAGGGGAGGGGGTCCCTTGATCGTCTTGAGCATCGTAGGCGATCGACCAAGGCCAAGGCACTCGGACTGCCGTTTGTCTGTGACGTTTCCCAATCTCATCCATCAGCAAGTTGTCGGGTCGATCCCCAGGCGGTTCTAGCTACGTCACCGAGTTCAAGGACACGCCCCCTTGTGAGCGAGCGGTCCTACGAAGAGCTCAAGCACACATGAAGAGACAAACCAAGAGTTGGCAAAACGTCAATCCGAACAGGATACGTCGGCGGCAATCACGAATGGCGCGTTCGATGCATAGCCCCCCCCCACCTCCCGACGTGCAGAGGCGATTGCACGACGATAGTCGGGGCTGCAGTAAGAGAGCTCGTAACGCACTCAGTGAGACGACATGTAGACGGTGCGAGAAGCTCGTTCGCGTCCGAAAAGAGACCCATCATGTGCTTGTAATGAATACAATTGCCATCGCGGGAGGGGGGGCGCACATCTGTCGTGCCAGAGATGTGGCAACAGACATGGCATTTTGCAGAGCTTGCTAGCTGATGCGAAGCCTCAAATCTAGCCGGTCGTGGTTGCAGCAGCAGTCCTAATTCCAGCGCCTCCCCAAGCCGGACCACCAGTCGAAGCTCCACCCGCTCTGGCGCCTCCCCTCTTCGCAGCGTGCCCTCCTCTGCCACCTCCAAACGCACCACCATATGCGCCCGGCCTTCGATCGCCCGTCTTGCTGCCTGTAGCTGTGGCTGCGGCAACCTGAGCAGCGGCATTGGCGTCGTCGGGAATGGGCAAAGGCTTGGACTTGATGTGGTGCAAAGTCTGATTCATCCGGATTCCTTGTCTCATGAACCACTCGCCAAATCTGCGACCAACACGGGATTCTGCGATGTGTACCATGTTCTGTGTGATCGACAGAGGCGCATCGCGGTGAGCCACCGCTGACCAAAAGAGCTCTCTCTAGCTGTCCGAAATGAGGAGATACAGCCGCACTCACGCCATCGATGACAAAGTCCAAATCGCTAGTGTTGACGACCTCACCCTCCAAAAGTCCACCCTCGGACCACTTCAAGCTCCTGCTAGAAGCCTTGGCGACCATGAGCTCCTCAATGAGCTCTTCCTCGTCCACCTCGAGAAAGTTCGCCAACTTGTCGGTGCCAAGACTGGTGTACAGGCGCAAGAAGGAGCGAATGTTGCCATTAGACAGCTGCGTCTTTACGTCTGCGAGGAAGACCTTGACTTGATGTTGAGCCGGGTCTGGCATCGGGGATTTTTGGTAGTCCGCTAGAGCATCTCCATCATGGTACGGTGGGGCATTGCTCGTGATGAACTTTGGGCACGCGTACAAGAAAAGCTCTTCAAATGCTGCCAGACCCTCCTCCCTGTCACATATTGTCGCGGCTCTGTCAGTAACGCGCGCACCAATCTTCTTAATGCGTGCTTCTGACTCACCCTCTGCTCATCTTGTTGAGCTGATCGCCGTACTTGTCGCGCAGGGCGGTCTGAATGTTCTCGTCCAGCCGCGTCGGGCAGAGTGCGCAAGCGATCGCCAAGAGCGCATACATCCTGTCTGCAGTCTTGTTGATCTGATCGTACTGATAGCTCCTTGTGTGGTATTGCCGGAGTCGCATGATGAAGACCAAGATGTGGGTAAAGGCCCGAATGGCATCCGGGTACCTGTGTTGCATAAGGTATGCAAATCCAACATAGTAGTACGCGGTGACGTGACATGCCGTCACCTTGTTCATGATGCTGCCTCCCTTTCGGTTGAGTTCCAGGTGGTCCAGCATCTTCAGAGCCAGCGTGTAGTCACCTAGCAGCACGTGGACGCGCAGTAGCCCTATGATGCTGAAATAGCCAAGCATCTTGTACAGAGGCTTGTTGCCAAATTCGCCTGCCGCCTCTTCGGGATCCTCACCAGCCTGCACAGCTTGTAATTGCTCGGTGATGCGGCTTTTCTGAATGAGGGAGTACAGCACGTTCAGCACGGAGTAACTGCTCCATACACCCCCGTCTTGCAGCAAAAGCAGCTCGTCCTCCGTCTTGTTGTTCACTCGATTCCTCCACTGCGAGTAGCTCTGAAACTGATAGATGAACTCGTCCACGATGTCCCACAGCCATTGAGCTGGCAGATCGAGGGGCACAGGACCTTCGGAGTCTGTGAACAGCGCGCGGGACGTCAATGTGAGTAAATTGACGTGGATGGTATTAGACTAAGCCGCTGTCACCACTCACTGAGAACGTAGTTGAAGAAATCGCAGTAATTGTCGTAGGAGTGAAAGCGATCTTCTCCATCTGGAGACAGACGCGAGTAAACGTGACGGTACCAGAGCTCTCTGTACAGCGTCAAGAAGCGTTGGTCTAGGGGTGCAGGGCAAGACAGTGGCAAGACGCTTCAGTCACGAGTCTTCGTCCGCTCACGGCCATAAACCATAGCTTTATAAAATCTCCACTCACCGTCGCCAACCAAGGGAGCAATGACTTCAGCCTCTGGCCACTCGGTCTTCTGGAAGTACTTTTCAGTGAGTCGATTCCAGTTGCTCTCGTACGCGGAGCTGATCTCAGGTATGGAGTTGTTGACGATGGCCTGATGAAAGAGGACGATGTATTTGCGGACTTGATCAGGCACTGCGGCCAAAGCGGCAGCTTGCGCCTGAGCTTGCTGCTCATGCTGCGCCTCGAGCAAAGCAGCTTTGATTGTAGCGACGTGGAGTGAGCGACCGACAGGCTATCCGATCATGAGGGGCCATTGGACTCACCTTGACCAGCTTCGTCAAGATACGCGTCATCGGCCTGACCGTAATCAGCAGGGATCAAGTCAACCTCGTCTCCATCCTCCAAATAAGCATCGTCATCGTCCACATCCTGACCATAATAAGCAGCCTGCTGTCTCTGCTGCGAAGCGTCGTATGCTTGCCCGTTTTGCTGCTGAGAGAAAGCTGATTGAGCTTGTTGAGCGGCCAGGGCAGCCTGTTGAGATGCGGCCATGCTGATCTCTCTCTCTCTTTCTTTGAGATGTGTTGGTGACGCCGAAAGCAGTCTTGATACTCGAGCTGATCGCTTAGAATGCAAGCACACGTATCGTCGAGAAGAAGTTTGACTCTTCTGACTCTTCCAACTTGATGAGTGTGAGTTTGATGTATGCAGGTCGCTCTGCTACACGACTACTCACACACGGCAGAATTTGGCCTGCAGCATGGTGAGGCGCGTCACGCCCGTGCCCACGTGGCTTTTCGCCTCTGCCTGGTCCGGCCAGCTGCATCTCTTGCTAAATGTGCGCTCCCTATACCTATTATACGTTCAGATGCACGCCGCTGGTAAGCTGCCGGACTGGCCCCCTCGCTGTGGCAGCAGCCTCGTTGACATCTTTGACATCTCAATAGCCTTTCGCAGCGTTCAACCTGTAATTGTAGATCGACCTAGAAAGATTTGATTTATTTATTCATTCAAATGATAGCGCTCCAATCACCACAAACATGTGATCAAGAAGTCAGATCACGTGAATCTGCAGCCGTAGCGGTCGGTGCGTGGACAAGCCGTTGGTGATGATGTCGGTTGCGCATGGAGGATGCATGCTGGATGCAGCAGCAGCCCGAGGGCGCACGCGGTAGGGGTGAGCCGGCCTAAGGTCAGATCACGACGTAGCCAAAGGACACTGACGATGCGCCTGGATCGGTAGGGAGGTGTTGGGTACGACACCGGTATATACGGTGGTGGTATGGCTCATTCGATGCGGTGCAGCAGGTGCAGATGCTAATAAGCTGCGTCGTGTCTGGAGTTTCAAATCAAGTCGAGAGTTGAAAGGAGAGCATGCGCATGCGCAGTCAAAGTTACAGTCACGAGTTGCGAGTCCTTTGTTTAGTTTTGGGTCGAGTCGTGAGTGGTCGTCCGTTCAGCAGCAAGGTTGTGAATTCGTGATTTGAGATTGCGAGCCATCGCGTGGCTGATGGGATGGGATGGGATGGGATGGGATGGGATGGGATGGGATGGGATGGGATGATGACATCTTGATCTCATCGCAACTCCACATCCACTCCCCACCTTCCACCATCTCACAAGCCGTTTTGAGTACTTGCTCATCTCATCGCAACATTGAACACCCTCGATTCCAATTGCGCTGAGCTCTTGTCATCTCACCACGCAAAGCTCTTGTGCATACATCCCGGTGTGCACTTAGCGCAACAGTCTCGCTCCCGCCATCGCTCGCATCTCAGGTGTTGCGCAGCGGCTGCCGCACCTATCGGCAAATCGAGGGCGCTGCAAACAGTCAGCGTCTCTCTTGGATCTTGACTAGCCAACAGTCTGCGCCAACGCCACTTGAGCCGCCCTTGCAGTCTCGATTTGTGATTGCGAGCTCGACGTCCACTGCGCGACTCCATCAAGAGCAGCTCTTCAAGAGGTCCGCATATCCTTCCCCTTGCATCCGCAAAACCCTCAGCAATCTTGCATCAACTACACCACCACACAAGCTGGTCTGTAGAGCTTCATTCATCCTTTACGACTCTTAATATACAGCGCAGTCGCTCTTGCACAAGATGGCAGCTGCTCGATCAGGAGCCAAGCAACTTCAATTCAAGCTGGTCTTGCTGGGTGAGCGACTTGCGCCAGGATGCACACCTCTTCTTGACTAATCAAAGCGCGTCCCGTATGTTGTCCATTATGCAGGCGAAAGTGCCGTTGGAAAGTCCAGGTAAGATTGGCAGCGCCGCAACAGGTGCAATTCTTCAGATCACTGATCACAAAGCACTTCTCTTTCCTGCAGTCTCGTGCTCAGATTTGTCAAAGATCAGTTTGATGACTACAGAGAAAGCACGATCGGAGGTGAGAGCTCTGTTCAGGTCAGCAACCTACAAATGTCTTTCGACCGGCTTGCTCAATCTTTGTCCCTCAACAGCTGCTTTTTTGACGCAGACCGTTAGCCTTGATGAGTCCACCACTGTCAAATTTGAGATTTGGTAAGAGGACCTGAAGCATACGGCAAGCGACTGAAGAGCTGCATGCGAAACCGTTACTGACCGTTTCCCGCTGCGTTTCAGGGACACTGCCGGTCAAGAGAGATACAAGTCACTGGCCCCTATGTATTACCGCAACGCAAATTGTGCTGTCGTAGTGTACGACATCACACAACAAGTGAGTGCTATCGATGGTTTAGAAAAAGCGCTGCGCAAATGTGGAGACGCGCGTGGCCAGTTCGGCAGCTCAATTTGGCAGCTTCACTGTGGGAGATACTGATCTCATGTATGCGCTTGCCTCACCACCCAAGTCTTCTCTTGAGAAGGCCAAAGCCTGGATCCGGGAACTGCAGCGCCAAGCGGATCCGAACATCATCATCGCACTGGCGGGGAACAAGGCGGATCTTGCGAGCAGACGAGCGGTGCCCGCAGAGGTGAGGCAGATCCTGCACGACTTCTGCACAACACGTTTTCGCGTCTTTTGATTCTTCATTGCTAAAACTCTCGCTACATCCGCTCGTACCTTGCAGGAAGCGCAAGCTTACGCAAATGAAGAGAATCTCTTGTTCCTCGAGACATCGGCAAAGGACTCGCACAATGTGTCCGAGCTATTTACAATGATCGCTCGAAAATTGCCACTAGAGTCAGCTTCCAATGCTGCAAGGGCCGGCGGGGCTGGAGGAAGAGGTGGAAGCAGGATCGATCCTGCGCAGGGCAGGAACGGCGTGGATATCAGAAACGGGCAGTCAGGACAAGGCGGAGGGTGCTGCTAGATCGCTCGATCCAAGACCCCGGCTAGTAGCATCTCCTATAGTCCACGTGCGATCTACGCCTCAGGATCCAGCACGTCCTGTCATTCTCTGGTCCCAGCATTCCCTGTACTTTAGCCCCCCACTCTCCTTTGCTGTCCAGCGTGCCCCGGAGCATTCCATTCCTTCCTTGTTGCAGGGCCAAAGCCGATGTCAAGCAACGTACGAGTGCTATCAGCGACGCCCCCCCCCCCCCCCCCCCCCCCCCCCCCCCCCCCCCCCCCCCCCCCCCCCCCCCTCCCCATCTCCTACAACCTTATCGATGATCTTACATTTTCCCAATTCAGTCTGAGGAACCATCAATTCACTCTCTTGCACCATCAAGCCGTGCGTGTGGCACTGCGGACTGCCCAAAGCTCAAGTGGAGGGAGCGAGCGTATAGTCTCGCACATTTGCACCCGCATCTGCACGAGTACGAGCACGTGTGCGTGCATTCATGGCTTTCAAACAAAGACGGGGGCGTGTGACGTGTTGTCCTCCACAGCATTCTTCAAGCACTGCATCGACACCTAGTAGCTCCTGCGGGTGAAAAGCGAATGTAGGCAACTCGAGTAAATCAGCACACGAACAAATCACAGGACGTGTGTGCGCGCGCTCTTGAACGCATTCGACGACTCACCTTCCAAACATGGTCCAGCGCTTCGCGGCGCTGCCACATTGCGGACATTTTTTGCCCGCAACATCCCCAAACTGAGCTTGGTCAAAGGGAATGCAGAGGGATTTGGCGCCCATCGAAGGTGCCCTTTCATCCACTTCTGCTCCCTCTTCGGCGCTTAAGGAGGCGGGAACCGAGCAACAAAAACGGTCAGTGCTGGTCTCACGCACAAGCGTCCATCGCAGCCTTGCATTTCCGCGACTCACTTTCTGGCACTTCGGTCCTTGATGGCATCCTCGCAAGCTTCCACCTCGCACCACGGAATGACAACGTGGCACTTGGAGTTCAAAGTCTTTGTGAAGTCGTTCCAATCCGTCACCACTTTTCTCCTGCTCCTGTACTCCTTGTCCGCCTTGTCGAACATATCCTTGTGAATCTGATCCAGGAGCTTTGGTAATTGTGCCACAAGGTCCGAAGAAGGGATGGCAGCTCTAGCACCATTGTCTCGTCGCACAGACAACACTTGTTGCTTTTCCAGATCCTTGGGTCCAATCTCCAACCGCACCGGTACACCTCGCAACTCCCAGTCTGCGAACTTGTAGCCTGGGTTGTAGTTGTCTCTCAAATCCGCCTTTGCGCGCAGCCCGTTCGACTTTAGCGTCTTCTCGAGCGCTGCACAAGCGTCGAGGATCACGTCCCTGTCCTTGGGCGAGGTCTTCGAAGTGATGCCGACGGGAACAACAATGACTTGGATCTGAGCCACACGAGGCGGCATGACCAAACCTTGGTTGTCTCCATGCACCATGACCATCACACCGATAGTCCTAGTGCTCAGTCCCCAACTGTTTTGCCAGACGTGCAGCTTGCCTTCTGGCTTGCCACGAATTTCATCAGGAGCCTTGGGATCTTCGACGGTGATGTTGAACATCTTTGAGAAGTTTTGGCCCAGGCAGTGAGACGTTCCGCCTTGGATACCTCGGCCAGTGGTGGGAACGAAACCTTCCACTGTGGTGGTGTAGTAGCCGCCTGCAAATTTCTCCTTCTCTGACTTGACACCAGGCACGACGGGGACGGCGAGCAGCTCTTCGTAAACTCGCCGATAGAGGTCCAGAATCTGCTTGACTTCGACATCAGCTTCTTCCAATGTCATATGCGCTGTGTGGCCTTCTTGCCACAAGAACTCTCGCGTGCGCAGGAATGGCTCTGAGGACGATTTGAGCGCGCATCAGGAATTCACGCTGATCAACGGTCGCGGCCACGTCACGACTTCGGGACTCACGAGGATGCTTAAACTCCCATCGCACGACGCTGTTCCATTGATTCAGTTTCAGCGGCAGATCGCGATGGCTACGAATCCACTTGGCGTAGTCTGCGCATGCGAGGATCATTGAGCTTCTTTGCCTAGACCCACCGAAAAGGCTAGCCAACTCACATGGATACATGACAGTCTCCGACGTGGGGCGAATGGCGACCGGCTTCTCGAGATCTGAACTCCCCCTACAAAGGGAAAGAGACGCAGCTCGTAACTCAGCGCGGAGCCCTGTGATGCCAAGGCGACCTGGCCGTCTCGCAACTCACGCTTTTGTGACCCAGGCGACTTCGGGCGCGAATCCTTCAATGTGATCCTTCTCCCTCTCGAGCACGTCAGAAGAGACGAACATGGGGAAGTAGCAATTCTCCACGCCGAGTTTCTTGATCTCAGCATCGAACCACGCTGGGAGCGAAAGGCTAGCATGAGCAAATCCGATACACACGTAGGCCTTCACCCTTTTTCGCGCAAGCTCGACTTACTTTGAATGGCTTGCCAGACGCTGTAACTCGCAGGCTTGAGGATGTAGCAGCCGCTGACGTCGTAGTACTCCAGCATGTCTCCCTTTTTCAACACCTGCTGATACCATTCCGAAAAGTCTCCGTCCTTGCGAACGTTGATACCGATGAGCTCGGCGTCAGCAATTTTTGCGTCCGCTTTTGCCTGTTGGATCGCTTGAGCAGATGCGCTTGGGGCGGCCTTGGTGGTTGACTTGGCAGCGGGACTGTGCATGCGAGAATGGTGGCAAGTGTTCGTATGTGATGAACGCTCTAAGCTCGCAGTTTCCGGACACGCGAGATGATGGTACACCACGATCAACTCACGCGCCTGCAGGCGAGCCAGCCAGAGAAGCCAGATCGAGCTCCTTGACTTCCGCGCCAGTCGATTCGATGACTTGTCGCAAACCTTGGTAGGAGATCAGCAGGCTCTCCTTGTCCGATTTGGCGTGCACCGCGAGCGGCTCGGAGGAGCTGACCAGAGCGCTGTCGACGACGAGCTGCACGGGAAAGGTGGCTCCTGCAGCGTTGGTGCTGGACAAGGAGAGCGGCGAGACTGCCCGTGGCGGGACGGCAAGAGGCGCGTCAGATGTGCGACAGGTCTACGACCGCTGTGTTCGTGATGCCCCACTCACCGTCATCCTTTGTGGCAGACAGGTACTGCAGCAGCGCGTCAGGAGCAGCCAACCTCATCTCCTTGTGTCCAATCGCTTTGCCCACGTTTGCGCTGCTGAATTCCGCATCCTCTTTTGCGAAGATTATGACCAGAGGCACAGGCGCAGCTTTCGATTTGGGCTTGAACACCAACGTCTTTGTTCCCACGTAGGACTTGCCCAGCGCCGCGTCTTTGAGCGCAGTGGCCCATTCTGATGGCGAGGTGACAGAGGCGTGCGTCAACTCTTGAGCTGTGATGGACAGCTTCGACAAGGTCGAAGAGAGCGCTTCCATCTTGTCAAGTACAGAGGAGGCTTTTGGGTTGGGTGAGGGGGCCGAGAGGCTAGGGATGGGCCTCCCTCGAGTCGTGTGACTATCTCGAGACGCCGGTTTGGTCTTGGCGCTCGCGATTCGCAAGAACTTGGGCGCTTTGCAGCTCAGCAAGGTCCGTGATGCGGCGCTGAGCTCGCTCTTCCTTGACTGATGTGGAAATGTCGATCCTGTTGGTGTTGATGCAGTCGAAGAGGGTGAGTCGATGTGTGGGCGAGGTACTCACGAGTCATTTGCAATCGCATTCACATTAATTCCTGATCGAGGGCGTGCACTCGTCACTGATCAGACACATTAAGCTGCGAAACGCGCGCGCGGTAACCCAAGTAATTCATAGTCATGCGCCAAACGTATCGGCCGAGAAAACCCAACTCTGCATGGCCACGGCCGGCCGGCACGTGGTTTGGTCGCACGACGCGGCGCCCAAGCGCGTCCTTTTGTTCGTGCATGCACCGGTGCGCGCTGCGCGTCCACGCGTGCAACAGGCGCGGCGCCGCGCGCGATCCATGCAGCGAGCGAGTGGTTCAGCTAGAGCACAGACCCACACGCGTGCGCGATGAATGTGCAGCAGCAGCAGGCGCGACGACGACGAAGACGATTCGTGATTCATCAGTCACGAGCGAGTTCGTAATTCCCCGACGCTGGCGCTGTGCACACACGCACATCATCATCACACCGCGCTTCATATTTGCATTCATACTCGAGCGCTCTTCGCAGACGCACTGTCCCGACCCATCACCTGCCACTCGCTCATCGCGGTCGCTATCTGGACAGGTCAGCCTTGCCTCCTTTGTCCTAGGACCGCGCGACTCCTCTCTCCATCTCATCATCATCGCCGAGGGACGAGCAGTTGATAGCTTGCGTTGCGCTTAGCCTGGCAGCACGCGGTCGCAAGTCCCGGGTCAAGATTCCTACTAGGATCGAGATAAAAGGGGTCTGCTGAACCTTGCAGCATCGCCTCAATCTCTCCACCACGCCTCGGCTCGAGCAGCCCCTCATTTTTAAGTGCACGTAAATCTTGACACGCGCAGCTTCGCTGCCACGATGCTCTTCGTCGGCGCGCGTCTGCTACCGCGAGCAGTGGCTCGTTCAAGTGCGACCCCGCTGGCATCGCAAGTGCGCAATTTGAGCTTGTCAGCGGCTCGACGCACCGTCGCCACGCCCGTCTTATCTCAGGCCGCTGCCAAGTCTTCCAGCACTGCGACCAAGTCTCGGAAGTCTACCACCGCCACTACGAAGGAGAAGAAGGCTGCGAAGAAGGATAACAGTACCAAAGCTAGTGGAACAAAGAAGAACAAGGAGAAGACGGCATCGGCATCGGCAGATAAGAAGAAGAAGAAGAAGGATAAACGTTGGATCAAGCTGGATGCGAACGGCAACAAGGGTGAGTTGAAGGAACAGGCCTGGGGTGCGCACCCAGAATGCAGGCTGCAACGGGACCTCTGCGCCGAGAACATAAGCAGCGCTTGTCGATGTGATGAGACGTTGCGCTCTGGCTCAAACATCTCGGCGATGAGCCAACATCGGCAGGTGAATGCTCGCAAAGGGCAACTCACACGCTGACACCCCACACCGCCACCTTTGCTCACCCTCTCTCTAGTGCCTCTGCCTTCTGAGCTTGAACCCAAAAGACCTGGCGGCGCCTATCTTATGTACTTGACTGCTCGTTTCCCCAGCCTCCAGGACAAGCCCGAATTTTCCTTGACGAAAACCGATGGTACGCGCGGTGTTGATACAGTAAAGATTACCAGAGCCGTGAGTGAAGAGTGGAAGGCCATGTCAGAGGCGGACAAGCAGCAACACAACGACAAGTTCGAGTCCGCCACGGCTCAGTATCTAGCTGGTGCGTATTTCAAGACACATGAAAGCGCCTGCACGCGCGAGCGCACATCACTCACTCTTCTTTCGCGCCGTGTCCAACACAGATCACGAGAAGTGGAAGAGCAGCTTGACGAGAGAAGACATTGAGCGTCAAAACGCTTTCAACAGACATCTGCGCACTTTGAAAAACAGACCCAAGCGCATCGTCAACCTTGCAGACCCACACAAACCCACAAGGCCACCCATACCCTTTTGGCTCTGGCTCTACAGCGGGGAGGCAGAGCAGAGGCCAGCTGGGATGACACAGAGCCAGTATGTTTCGGAGCAGAGCCGCAAATATAAAGCTCTGAGCGAGGCCGAACAGGGGGTGAGTGTGCCGCGTGCAAACTTCGGCGTGATCTCAAGCCTTGCCGCATGTCGCTTGGTGCTAACACTTTGCGGGGCGATGTTCGCAGCCTTATAAGGAGCAGTATGCCAAGATGAGGGAGCAGTACGAGCGCGCCCTGAAAAAGTACCAGGAGGGCACCAGCGCTTGATTGTGTTTCTTGAGCGAGAGACCGCAAGCGCAGGGCGCAATAGCGGCTCTTGTGCTTGCAATTTGCTCCTTTCGGAGTCACTTGCTGCTCTACCTCGGACAAGCCTATGCTAGCGGCCCCCCACTTCATGATTGGAACCTTTCTTTCACCTTTTGCTTCAAACAACTTTCTGCGCTTCACACCTCGAGCCGTCTAGCCGACGCAAGTCGGCCCGCGCGTTCATCCCCTCGACGCCCCCCCCCCCCCGGCGCACTCGACTTTTATGTGCCTCGCTTGCCCATTTTCTGATTTGGGTTTAGTCGCTCTGTAAGAAGAGTCGAGAATTTGTGGCTCTTTTGGATGTGCGTTAGTTGGGCTGCGTGCCCTGCCTTGGCACGTCCAGTCCTATCGTGTACGGCTGCTGTACGGTGGAAATCAAATGAAGGATTTGGATGTGCATCTCAGGCGGCTGCAGTGCCTTCTTCTGAAAGTGAACTGGTGGCATTGAAAAAGAATCGAGTGCGGGCGGGATGTGTGTGTGTGTGTGTGTGTGTGCAAGGTGCACGTGAGCGTGGAAACGTATCGGTGCGTGGGAAAGCGCGATGATGGAGGTGCGCGACAAGGGGAAAGCGCTGAGGTTGAACTTGCGCGACTGTTGGCTCACTTTGACCTCTTGCCTCCTCTAGAAGCTTTACCTCCCCTACCTCCTCGACTCGATGCGCCCTTGCTCGCCAATGCAGAGCTTCCTCTCCCGCCGCTCTCGAAACGTACGGCCTTGCGAGCATTGACCAGATCCGCATCTCCTTGTCCCTTGGCATTGGGCTTCGAACGTACCGGCGCACCTCCCTTTGACAAGCCGGAAATAAGCGCGAGCTGCGAAACTCGTTCGGAGGAAGTGTCTTGCTCGTTTGGTGCGAACTGCAAAAGTTGGGCGAATGGAAGCATGCAAGAGAGGAGCAGGGGGCAATGGATTAGTGAGTGATGCAGGCCCATTAGACGAGACAGATGCGATGAGGGACGCATTTGCGACACACGCTCGAGCCTGACCATCCAAACTCACCTGCCTCCTGAGACCCTTCTCTTTGCTCTCGCCTTTGAGCTGCTTGTCGTATTTACCCATGCTAGCGGTGCTGACCTTTGCCCTCTTGACATCCGCATCCAATTGTCCCTTTCTCAATTCCCTCTCCGCTTTCCTCTTTGCTGCCTTCTCCGCCGCAGCAGACTGAGGACCGCCGCCTAATCCTGCATTCGCTTTCTCCTGGTCCGCAGCTCTCTTGGCAGCAGCAGAGGTACTGAGAGCAGCCCCCGTCGCTCTCGCCAAATTCTTTGCATGTTTCGCATCATTTGACAATTTTCTTGCTTTGCGTTCCGCTCGAGCTTCCTTTGCAGGATCATGATCGTCGGAGACATTTTGAGGTAGTTCGTGTATCCACTGATCTTCCGCATCCTTGTTCTTGCCCTTGAAGCCCCATCTGGGTACCCACTCTTTCCTCTCATCATCCCAAACCAACTTGTCCCTCTTCTTGTTCCCATCGATTCCTTTGCGCTTCGCGAATGCTTCCCATTTCGTCTCGACCTTCTTCGCTGGTAAAGGCTTTTCGCGAGGTAGAGGAGTGCCGCCTGAGCCGACGGACAGCGGAGCAGGCAACAGGGCTATCCGTCCGTGATCGGGATGCTGCTTGGATGGGATGGCCCATAGCGCAGAGATCAAGGCTTGCGTGGAGATCGTCGCTCTACTACGCAGCAGCTCTTCGCGCGCCTCTTCGGATGCTGCTGTCAAGGATGAGGGAATGGCAGACGAATCGACGGAAAGCAGCAGGGCAGTGTCGATGTGTTGATGCAGCGGCAATTGGGCCGATGTCGAAGATGAGGCTGCCATTCTCGCCAGACTTGAAGTTCAGCCTGCTCTTGCGTAGTCAAGCAGCTTGCCTTGACAGTGCAGACTTTTTGAACAGTAACTTGATGAGCTTTGAAAGCGAAAGTGAGTGAGTGTGGGTTAGGCGGGTGTGAAGTTGCAGCAAGAAATTCGTAGACGCGGCGGGCGGACATCCAAGATGCCGCGTCCCAGTCGAGAAAAATTCATGGACGCCTCCGGGCACATTTTCTCGTACGACAAGACTGCCTTTACAGTGTGCTGTGCTGTGCACGGACAGAGAAAGGCGCGTCGCAAGCCTGCTGTGCGTGTGCGTGTGCGTGTGCGTGTGCGTACAACCAGCAGCACCTAGGCAATCGTGAGTGTCATTTTGGATGGCCATCCATGCCATTGCGGCTTGCACACTCACCACCTACCTGACTGCACGCAGCCACTCTCAAAATCCACGCACACCGGCAACAGCATTGCGACGTCAAGCAAGCTCGCTAGCCTCAGAACAGCCAATTCTGCTCTAAGATGTCTTCCCAATCGCTGCGTCTAGTCCCAGGTCCCAGCACCTCCTCCAGCGTCTCTCTCGAAAAGACTTCGCACTCTGTGCACGCAGGAGCTCACGATGCCATGCGTCATGGTCCGCGAAGTCTTTCTCACGAGAATTCGCACGCAGCTCATCATCCTTTGGAGTCCAGATTGGAGCAGTGGAATGGGACGAGGGATCAGTTGAAATTGAACTTGATGAGGAACACTTATGGATTGGGCGCTCCCATGCGTACCATGCTAGAGCGGGGTTGCGTCGTCAAGGTGAGCTGGGTTTCTGATGTGCGATCGTATCATCGTGGGATGGGACGCGACTACCGGCTACAGGCTTGCTCTGAGCGGTGTGGATGATAGCTACGCATACGCAGTGGATAAATAAACAAAGACTTTGGTGCGATTCCGATGCTTACTTCAATCCTCCCCCCCACATCCTTGGCGCCACTTCGCAGGACGGTCCCTTTCCAAACATGCACGCTTCTCACGCCGGCACGCACAAAGGTCTAGCAGCTATGCAATTGGACATTCTCAACGGCGACGACGAGACGTTGGAGCCTAGCGATTTCTTGCCCAGTGAGTGCAACTTGCAAGACTGATCACCCAGCGCTGGCTGTATGCGATGCGTTGGCCATGGGTTTCTTTACCAATGCCGCCTTTGCTTACTGCTCGCATCTCCCTCATCCCATACCCTGCTCCCTTCATCAGCCGACTTTGCTCATGACAATTCCGACATTCACGCTTTGCTCGATGCCAAATCGAGAAGGTCTTGAGAGATGTGCAATCAAGATCAAGCCCGAGCTGCACGTCGTCGAGCGGTCAGCATGACTGAAAAGTTCAGCATCAAGTTGTTTTCGACAGAGCTATGTCTGTCCGACCGCGCCTCCTCAGCAGCACATTGTCGAATGCCCACCTCTGCGAGGGACATCTTTTCGTCAGAGGTGCCCTCGACACGCAATCGTTCCGTGGGCCATCATTACAAATGCATGTGTTTGAGCTATGCTACAAATGAGGGAGACGCGTGCATTGTCGAGCGTGACTGGGTGTCCTAGGAGAAACGAGATCCAAGGTTCAAATCGCCTGGTTGGGGGGAGATGTCCGTGTCTGTGTCTGCGTCTGCGTCTGTGTTTGAGCTTGTGCTTGAGCTCGCGCAGCAGCAGCTTTCCTGAGCAAAGCCTTGTTGCTCAGACCTCCATTTTGCGCCGTCGACCTCTTCTTGACTGCCATCCCATGTCTAGGCGTCCAAGGGCCTCTAGAATCGTCCGCATAAAAGTCCATGGGGTAATCCGCTTCCGAGCCTGATCTCAGTCCTTCTGTCCCATCACGATCATTTTCGTTTGCCTCTCTCTCCTCGCTCTCTGATGAATGGGCCCCCTGATTCGGTGGCGCCAAAGACGGAACACGCACTTCTCGGACTGCTCGACTAGCTTTCTCAGCTCCCACCATACCCACACCTTCTCCCCTGATCTCGTCCCATCCCCTCGTCTTGTCCACAGCCACCGCAGCCTCATAAGGACTCAACAGAGGTTTCTCAAAAGCGCTGCCCCAGTCTATGGACAACCGAGGACAAGAGCTCTGAACGAAAGCGTCCAGGTGAGGCCCAAAAAGGGCCAATTTGGCGGGCGAGAGTTCCGAGAGGAGGATGGGAACTACTGGGATGCAACGAGAGCTCTGCGAAAGGATGGTGGAGATGTTGGATAGGACGGAGAGGGAGCCTTGTCGGCCTAACGTGCCTAGGATCACACCCCAACCAGCAGCCTTGGGCTGCTGTACCACTTGCGTAGCGGCTTGCACCGTGTGAATTTCCCCACCGAATTGGATCGATGGCGCTTCTGCCTTCCGTCTCGAAGCAGAGACGGTAGCAGTACCAGCCCTGGCCATCTTGACCGCATCGCTCCTATCCTTTCGCATTCTCTCGTGGTCGTAGAATTCCCTCACAAAGACCCTATCGTACGGGTCGAACCTGAATGCGGGAACCCTTGGATTGGCAATCATGACGCTTTCCAGATGAAAGCGGCCGTCCCCTACGTAAAGTACCAGATCTGTATCGGCGGGGAGCACAGGTGATGTGCATCCCAGAATCTCGCCTGGAGAGAGGGGCCTGATCTGAGGAATAAGCGGTGCGTATGCGCCCCTGTCGTACCTCGGTGGACTGGGGTACGGGCTGACGGATCTGGATGGGGGAATTGATGAGGAAGACGAAGAATCTTGCTGATGTGCAGAAGTGCTTCCCTCGATTGCTAGCCTAGCCGTGCTGCCCTGCATGAAATCCTCTGTTGGCCAAGGCTCCTCCAGGTCTTCTTTGAGACCCTGCAACGCTGCAATGAATTGAACAGTCCCGACCATGGCGATCTTGAGCTTAGCGTCCTCCTCTCGAGCACACCCTTCCGCTTCCAGTTGCACATTCACATGCCTGACGCTTCTCGAGCTCGTTGCAGCTGGAGGATCTGATTGGATTTCATCCGACAAGATTCTCCTGCGAAACTCTTCGCGCGACGAGGGAAAGTTGGCGCGGACTGTTGATGCTAGATGAGCGGCATCGATGGCAATCTCCACAAAGACGTATAGCGTCCTGATCGAGGTCTGATCGACCGGGACTGCGAGGCGACCCAGCAAGTGAAATGCGGCGCGTGAGCAAAGGTGGCAAGGAATAATTTCCGACGGGAAACAAGGAGCTGAGATGCCAGCGTGCGCGGTCTACTCACCTAGGCAGCTGTGTCCGTAGTGGATGAGCAGATCGGCGCCTAAAGCCCTTGCAGTGTAATCGTCGACGCAGCATGCTCCATAGGTGACATCGCCCATGATGAGCGTTCCAGCCTCTGTGAATCTGTGCGCGATATCGTCGTGCTCGTCAGTACGGGTACGCAAGAGCCGTCGCGCTCACCCACCAGTCATCCCGCGCTTGCCCAGCCGCTAGCTCACCTCTCGATGATGTCGCAAATTGCAGTTGACCAGAGAGTCAAGCCCTCAGGCATCTGCAGAGCTACCATGCTGCAGCCGTAGAACCTGATCTGATGAATCGTCTTGTGGATCTCAAAGCTGTAAGTGCGAGGGAGCAGCGCATCTATGCAAGCGTTGAGCGCTGCATCCTCCAAGATTGCAGCGGGCACCGCTCCCGCATTGAGATTGCGAGTGGCACTGGGCGACATTTCTTGCCCTTTGCGGTTCGGCTGGCAAGACGCCCAGAAGCAAGATAAGAGTGCGAAAGGATGTCGTTAAAGCGAGGAGCGATGGATGTGCGCCCGGCGCGATTGAGCTTCGAACGGGACGAACACGACGGGCTAAAGTCGTGAGTCACGAGTTTGGGTGTTGACCAGTCAAAATGAGAAATGAAAAATGAAAAACTTCGAACTTTGGATCGCAATTTTGAATCAAAATGTGAACTTCACTCACTCGTGACTCAAGACTCATCAAGATTCACGATTTGCGCCCTGCATGCTTCATGGCGTCGAGCGATTACCGAGTCACGTGACCGACTTGCTAGCTCGTTCCTCCTTGTCTCCCACCTTTTTTGTATGACAGGTCCGACCCAAGCGTCAGCAGACAATCACGAATCGTGAATCGTGAATCTTGAATCACAGATCAGAAGAATGTGAATGATCACGAATGTATTTGTTGGGCAACATTCAGACTTCCGTGCGCGCTTCGTTGGCGTGAGGTGCTGTTCGATGAAGCGATGATTGGCTTTGATTTTGCTTGCTCCTTCGATCAGGAAATCTGCAGATTTCACGTTCAAAACAAAAATCACGGATGCGATGAAGAATCACAACGAAATTGAATCAGTGAATGTTGCACTTGAGCCCCATCTTTGTCACCACCTCGCTTGGGGAAGTCCAATGCTTGACTCAAGTCTCACGGCGCAGCACTTTCGACTCGTGGCCGGGGGGCCGGTCGCGAGTCTTGAACAATTTAGTGGATTGATTTACTTGTTACGGTAAAGCCATGAATCGCTCTTCACTCCATGAGACGGCTGGATCTCTAACAGCAAGTGCTCACGAAGATGCTTTGCAGGATGCAATTAAAGAGGCCTCCGGATGCGGCTCAGATGTACTACTTCCGTACTCGGACTACTGAACCTTTATTTGACTGTCTCCCCAGCACGTAGGCGAGGTATAGATCTCGAATCCTAGCAGTAGCAGATCCCTTTGAGGAGCGTTCCATACATCGCCTCCGGGTCGTTGTGCATAAGGGGTCCGGTGCGCCGCAGAACAACGCGACTCAGACTGACAAAGTACAGCATCCACCAGCGCTGGGAACAGATAGTCTGATGAGTCACAGTCACTCAAGAATGCTCGAATTGAAGCAGCGTCTTGCATACAAGGCGATCCAGACCGCGATGGGAAGACGTGCACTACTTTCACGTTTGCACTTGACTCAAATTTGTCACTGCAAGACTTGCTTTCGCCAAACACGAATCAAGATGAATCGCCGTGCAATCTTTCAGCTAGAGTAAGCAACGTACGCAACCCACGACTCGTGACTCAGACTGTTGTTTCTTCGACCACTTCGGCTCCGACCTTCGGAGCTGTAGCTGTAGCTGTATTCGGAGCCGCAAGCTTGTTGAGGCGAACTAGCGAACCAGACCGTCGATCAGCTTTTTACGCGTGCATTGCATCCGCTTCGTCTCGTCTGCGATGCAGCAGCAGAGTCACGAATCAAGAATGGGGTAGACGCTCGATTCGTTCCACAACTCACAGATGGATTGAGATGAGTCACGATCGAGTGGTCGGACGTGCATGTGTTTCTCATCATAAGTAAAGAGAGAATCACACAATCGCGAATTGTGAATAGTCGTGAGCCTAGCCCAAGTCGACGGGGACACGTACTTATTTGAGTATACATCTGTCGGACTTTCGTGCGTGTCTTGGACTCCTACTGCTCTGTCTGCACCTCCCATAGGGGGCGCGGATCGCTCTCCACGGCCCCACCGCGGCGCTCGAGCCGCCAAAGAAGCGGAGATTGTACCCCAATCAACATCCTCGAGGTACGTGCGGTCCCGCACAGCGATATGACTCACACTCGGGCCGTGCAGCGCCTGACCTTTGTGCCTCGTCGAGTGGTCGGGTACTGGCTCTCAAGATCTGTCAAGGACCGTTATACCCGGCATGCACGACTCATCTGACTGAAGCACGGTATCAAGGATATTTATAATTGATTGTGAATCTTGAATCGCTGTGAATCAACTCCACAACAGAGTGTAGCCACGAGTCCTTATAGCGGCCCAGCGCCGTTGGATGCCCAGCAGCGCGCGCAGCAACAACTTTAGAACGCGTGTGCCAGCTGTGTGTGGCGCTGCACACGTATATGCTACGGGCTCTGCGCGTGGTTGATAGACAAGCAGTCGAAATGCTCGGAGTGGCGGTGCGCTTCTTTAAGATTGATGAAGCTGCTGTCTCGCTACGTAAATCGCTCAATTGGCTTGGCTAGTCGTATTTGGGGGCGCGTCCCGCTGCTATATGAAGCTCTGCTGCAGTTCTCTTGACTCTTGACTATCGCTCACCCCTCGATCGCCGCCGCGTGTCACAACCCGCGCGCAGCAATCAAGAATGAGCGCCATGCATCAAGACCGCTCGACCGCTCTGCAGCAGTCACGAGTGCGACGATGCATGCATGCACCATACGCGTCTAATTTTCGATTGGCGCCTTTCTCCACACTTTTCCACCAGCAGGCACAGAGACAGGCGGTGCTGCTGTGTCCCACAATGCGAATTTTGAATGTCAATTACGAATTTTGAAGGATATTGAGCCCAATAAGCGGGCCGGTCTCACTTTGGCTCTTTTGTTGCGTTGCAGACTTGCGCGCGGGTTTGCCCGCCTCAGCTAGGCGACTGCCCTGCATGCGTGCCATCCCCAGCATCTTCAACCTGTAGCCTAGCACTCAAGACTGCTGCTGCCTGTCCAGAGCTACGTCACGGGGCGACCTCCTTGTGTAGCTCCGACCGGTTCGAGATTTGATTGCACAGGTGATGAGTATGAGCGCGAGGGAATTTTGTTCCCAAGGCTGTCCGTACCCGTCCTGTGCTTCCCCACATACCCACGGCCAAGACTCACGACTCATCGCACCTCACATATATGCCTCGACGTGAACCGATGCGACCCTCATTACGTTCCCATCAACCCTCATTTGCAGCCATGTCACGAAGCGTTCCCTCATGAACATACCCCGCTCATCCTTCTGAGCCCTGATCGCCACCCGCGCATTCTTCTTCAGATCCACATTCACGATTGACCAACATCATCCATCTCGCACCATCCATCAGACCTGTCGCAACCTGTAGTCGCCTCATTGAGCAATCGACAGGAGCATTCGGGGATCACGTCCTGCATTCTACAGACCGGCCTACAAACCTGCGATCTGCGCCTCTGCTACGTCTTGATTCGGACCACAGGCCAGGAGCGGTCACGACACAATCCGCAAACACTCTGCATTTGCTTAGCAGTAGACCGATTTGCCCATTCCATCCGCGCTCATCCACACCCTGTAGCCTTGTCGCTATTCTTGAGCTCCAAGAACAGCTACTCTCGCGCAGCCATATCGCCACTGGAGCAGCATAGTGCCGACTTTCGGGTTGCGAGGGCAGCTCAGCTGCAAAGCGCACTTGCTATGTCCAACCTAGACGCCTTTGTCCGACCCTCCGTTGGTCAGCGTGAGGAATCAGCCAGCTTCGGCAATCGGCACAATGGAAGCCCGAGTGGTGCGCGACCGATGCTTGACGAGGACAAACCATCGAAAGGATTCGCCACATTCAACTTGACCTCAAGTAGCAATGGGCTAGCTCCACCAAGCCCAAGCTCTCCCTCTTTCACGTCCAGCATGTACATGCCGACCATGCATGAGGAATGGACATACTCACAAGATTCCAACAGGTCTCGCTTGTCAAACCACTTGCGCAGCCCTCTGGGTCAAGATTGGGCAGCCTCTCACAGACACCGCTCGACTTCGAGTGCGGCGGCTATGCCGCATCACCTCTCGCGCGCTTCGTATACTGGCAATGGGCAGCACGGTCGCTCCTCATCCGTCTGGTCTGATGCCGATGCGAGCGCTCGGAGACTCGGAGCTTGGGACTCCGGATCGTACGAGGGGTCTCTCTCAGGCTCTTTGAGGGACGAGGATGATGGGGACTTTGGCGACACATCGCGCTCAGGCGAGCAGACAGCAATACAAAGCCCGGTCCACAGGGGTCGCGACATGCGTCCGGCTGCCCCGGTCGACGGGACCGGCAGCGAATCAAGAAGGCACTCAATTTCCACGGCCCCTGGCGCCTACTCAAATGGATCTCAGAGGCGAGCTGTGGGTTTCACTATCCCGTCGCAGATGTCAACAGCGTCTCGGACGACTTCTGCGGGGCCAAGGCCATCGCAGGTACCTACTCCGAGAGCTGGAGGCTCATCCCTTTTCAGCAGCGGAGGACTTGCCTTCTCGGAAGATGACCTCGTCTCCGAGCTGAGCACTCTACATCTGAATCTGAACGAGGTGGCGGAGAAGCGAGAGGCCGAGGCTAGGGAGCAAGCGAGACTAGCTAACTCCAGACTTGGTCAGATTAATTTGCGTGTGCCTTCTTCCATTGCTGCGGCGACGGGCGAGCATGCATCGTCCATGCCGAGTCGACTGGGCGAGCAGGAGCATGCACTTGGGAACGGGGCCAACATCGCTACCAATTATGGGAGTCCGTGGAGCGCGCGACCAAGACAGACGGATCTGGCTGCATCATGGGATCTGCGTACCCCAGCTTCTTCCTCGCCCCAGCGTCAGAATGGCTCTGAAGTTCAGCCTCGTCCAGGTCCGATCGGCTCGGCAATCGATAGTGAAAGCGTTCCGATCGATCGCAGCTTTTCGGGCACACGAGGCCGCACCCCTTCAGTGTCGTCCTCGCTCAGCGGTCGCTCTGACTCTCGTGGTCCTCTGAGCCCACCTGGACACGCCTTCCGAGCGATGGATCCTCATGCGCCCATACAAGGCTGGTCGAACCATCTAACGGCTCCACCCATTGCTAGTCTGCAACACCACAATGACCAGTTCGAGCCATTCCCTCACGAGGCTCAAATCAGGGTCGGTCCGACTGGACAATCGCGATTTGTTCCAATGGCACACCCCCCTGCGCCGCCCCATCTGAATGGAGTGCCGAGTCATGCCCAGATGCAAAGCCTCTTGCCGCTTGGGGTGCGTGTGCCTCCTAAAATCGCGGCGAACAACTTGCAGCCACTGCCAGACACCACTTTGACGGGGCTTGCAACCCTCGGGCCCATCCCTGTGAGTGGAAGCGGGCCAGCTGGCGCCAGGGCAAATGAAGGCCCAGCATACCTGCAAGAATTCGGCAAAGGTGTGCCATTGCACTCCCTTCCACCATCTCAGCAGCTTTTCTTATGCGGCTTCAAAGCGGATCGCACAGACATCTTCTTCCGGCAACCCGACCTGGCCGGCGGCTTTTCGGAAGAGGAGCAGATTGGCGTCGGCGACCTGGTCGTGGTTGAGGGCGACAGGGGCAAGGACATCGGTACTGTGGTCAATTGCAGCATCACGGCAGAGCAGGTCGAGCATTTTCTTGCCCACCAGAATGAGCTGTTGGCGCTTGCCGGTAAGGCTGATGGATCTTTGGGAAGACCTGTCCGTGCCATCAGTCCGAAACGCCTGTTCCACAAAGCCACCTCGGCGGAGCTCAGCATGCTACCTTCAAAGGCGCAAGACGAGGAAAAGGCTTTGCAGCTGGTGCAGACGAAGGTCATACAAAGGGGACTGCCTATGCAGGTCATCGCTGCTGAATTTCAGTGGGACCATCGTAAACTCACCATCTACTATCAGAGCTCTCAACGCGTCGACTTTCGTGATCTGGTCAAGGAACTTTTCCGATTGTACAAGAGTAGAATCTGGCTCGTGCAAATCTAGATGGAAGCAGTTCAGTCATTCCGTGCTTCTCCAATTTTAAGTCATATTCTTCGCCATTCTATCTAGAAGGAAGATGATCTGAATCTTCAAGAAACCTTGGAATTACTGTTCCTGGTGCGCTTCCTGCTTCCTTCTATTCTCAATCTGAACTCAACTTTCACTGTAAGATTACAATCCTTGAGATGTCACTCATATCTACACTGCTGCAAATACAATTCGCTCTGTTACGGGTCTTTCGCTAGGGCATGGAAAGGAAGAGATGCAAGAATGCCGCTCGCTACGAGTAGTGGCTTTCGCGCAAAACAGATAGTGTAAGGATGCACGCTCTTGACCAAAAGCGAGGTTGGGAGGGCATACTTCCACCCGCAACGAGCGACATTGTCGTCGCACAGGCGATGGTCGCCTACCCGCTCGAACTCTTCAAGAAGCTATTGAGAGCCCGTCTCTTCCACGCTGCCGTTGACACGCCAGTCGCTCGTAGCTTTCCCGACGTCAGATTGTGCCGGTATCGTCCAGATGGAGAGCCAGTCACCTCGAAATCTGGAGAAGAGTTTTGCTCAAAAGTCAGTCGCGAGTTGGAAGTGTTGTTCTCTCGCGCACAAGCGTGGGAAACCAACACCTGCATGCGTGCTGCTGCTGCTCGCTGAACCCTCAAATCTTCTCGACTTCGTTCGCGCGCGCCGATCGCTGCTGATGCTGCACATCAACAATCACGAATCACGAATCGCGCCGCGCCGCGCCACGCTATCTGGATGATTCGCGCCGCGTAGTTAAGCGGTCCACGCCGCGCCGCGAGAAAAGAAGCAGCGCGTAAATTGACGCGGGTGCTCACGCGTATAGGTCACTTCCTCGCGTCCGCCACGGACGTTCGCGCTGCTGCTGCTGCTGCCACTGCACTTGCGGAAGGCTTTCTGCCTCTCGGAAGGGTGATGCAAGGAGTCCAATGACTCAGAGCGTCGATTGCGACTATCGGATGCTTTGTATTGCAGTGACTCCGACTTGGCGGTGCAAGCCGAATTTGTACCTGCTCGGCTGCCCCCACAACCCACGCGATGGTTGTCATCTGGACGGGTCCAAGATCAGCGCTACCCTCTCTTCCACCTTCAACACCCGCGCACCCAATTGCCTGCTTCAGCTTCCAACGCACATCCCTTTCTTCACACTAGATAGCGTCACCTGCTACACACTCATACAACTCCACTTCCGACGTCAAGCGATCCTGCTTTCTGTTGACCGGCCGCGCTTATACTCGAGACTGCCGCTCCTGTCGATTTAGGAGGCTTTCGCGCCCCAAAAGGTGGTGCCCATTCACGGCGTACCTGTCAAAACGTCGGATCGCCCTTGGTAAGCCTCTGCTAGACCTTGTGACCCTCCTTTGTCGCCATGCCAACCACACGCGCCCTCAGCGCGCGGCAGCAGTCTGGAGCAGCCGGCGCCACGGCGGGCAGCGATGACATTGACAACATCAAGGCGATGCACGCCAAGACGGCGAGCGGACTGTCCTTGACCGAGAACGGCGAGGCTTCACAAAGGGCGACACTCAGTCTGACAAGAGTGCCGCGTCTGTTCAGGCGCACGTCCTCGGCATCCAGCACGAGCAGCTACTCTCCCGCTCCTCGCACTTTCCAACGTACATGTTCATCCCCCATCACGCTTCAAAGCCCATCCGCACTCGAAGGCTTCGACTACATCTCTTCCCGATCCCGCGCATCCGCACCGCGTTCTTCCTACGGCGGGAGCTCCACCTCGAGCCAAACATCGTCCAAGGCCTCGACGCGTCCGACGAACGGGTTCAGACGCGTCAAATCCTCTGCCAGCCTGTGCAGCAACTCGCAGTCCAACAGCCAAGCCAGCGGAGGTGAAGAGGACGACTCAGACGAAGAGAGGAGATACAACAGACGATCGTCGAGGTTGGGTGGATGCGGTCGCTCGTCGGAAACCAGAACGTCGCGGGATGATACGAACAAGGAGAACATTGCGCCTTTCAGAAGAGTCGAACAGCTCACTCCGCGTCAACGCATGAACGAAGATCGGGATGCTCAGGAAGAGGCGGTCGCTCGTCGGACGCGCTCCACCGCTGCTACGCCTATGCGCGGTCGACACTCTTCGCCTGCCTCTAGCATTCATTCGGGATCCAGCGAAGGTGAGTTCGGCAAACCAAGGCAGAGCTGTAAGCCTGTGCTTCGAGGGTGTTGCGAGTCTGCAATAGTCGTTAGGCGTCTCCACGTCTACCTACGCCTCGCCATCGCGTGCGCCGGCAATCGCAATCTGACCATCAGTGCACATCTTTCCTTGCAGCTCGCTCCTCTTACTCTCTGTCTCAAAGCCGTCTGCACGCTGATCTAGGTAATGCCGATACTCCACGACGACCGACAACCACTCGCAAGCGTTCGCGCATGGCAAGGGACGATGAAGGTGAGCAAGGCGAAGCCGACGTGCGCTCGCCGCGCTCCTCTTTGGCACGACTTCGTCTCCAGAGGACGCCATCTTGCGCTTCGGCATCTTCCCTCGCCGAAGTCAATGATGAGGCCGAGAGCTACTTCTCGAGTCAGAATACCAATGTGAGCTCTGTCTTCGATGTCGGTATGGCTTCTACCCCAGATGGTGCGGCCTCGGACGATGACGAAGACGACGTAGAAAGTCAGCCAACCTCTCGCGCACCGTCGCCGGTGTCCGACTTTGCTTGCGTGCCGATGGACGCAGAATCTACTTTGGACGAGGCGTCGCTGATTCACGACGGTGGAGCGGTCCACGACGAAGCCAACGCGCAAGAGCACCATTTCAGCAATGTTTACGCGCACGCTCGCGCTCTGCTGCGCTGCAATGCTGGCACCGACGCTGTCGACGAAGGCGTCAACGCCGCCGTCGACCAGCAAGTCATAGGCCGCGACAAGGAACGCAAAGCTCTGCAGCGCTTCCTGCACTCCCGATTCGATCTGTACAGGCACATGGAACACAGCGCTACACCAGCAGGCGAAGGTGATCATGGTTGCGAATTGGACGGAGCGCAAGACTCTGGAGCGCTGTACGTTTGCGGGATGCCAGGCACCGGAAAGACGGCACTTCTTCGTAGTACCCTTGCTCAGCTTCGTGAAGCAGATCTAGCAACGACTTCGCCATCCATTGCCTTTGTCAACTGCATGACTGTTGAGCATCCTCGCGACATATTTGCCAAGGTACTCGAAGCGATGGGTGTAAGTTTCGACCGTCAGAACGCCGAGAAGACGCTGGACGCTATTGCTAGAGACTCGAGGCAAAGAACCTTGATCGTGCTGGACGAGATCGACCATCTGCTAGGCTCGCGTACCCACCAGAACATTCTGTATCGGCTGTTCTCCTGGGCGACCGGCTCTGCACCTGGCAAGGATGGAACAGGTACATGCGCTCTTATCGGCATTGCCAACTCTCTCGACCTCACCGAGCGCTTCGTACCGCTGCTGGCCAGCAAAGGCGCAGAGCCTGCGCTGCTTCACTTCCGACCGTTCGAAGCTGCTGAGATTGGGTCCGTGATCCGCGCCCGGTTAGCGGCGCTTCTACCTCGTTACGATCAGCACACGAGTGACGACGACGTCGATGCTGGCGATGTCGAGGAGCCCGCACCTCTGGCTCTCTTTGCCCCTGCCGCGCTAGACCTCGCTTCGAAGAAGATTGCAGCTGCGACTGGCGATCTGCGCAAGGCGCTCGATGCAGCTCGTTTGGCCATCGAGTTGGTGGAAGCAGAGCAACGCAAGAAGCATGCAGCCTCGGAGGCTGATGGTTGGAAGAGCGAAGTGAATGGAAAGATCTTGGCTCACCTCACGCCCAAAAGTGCGCCGAAAGTATCTCCTCAGCACATCGTCAAGGTGCTTGCTAGCGTGCTCGGCAGTCAACAGTTGAACAAGATTCGCGCGCTTAGCCTCCAACCCAAACTTGCTCTCGCTGCTATCTTGGTATGCCAGAAACGTCAGGCTGAAGGTCTTGCAGTCCTAGGCTCGGGCAATTCGGAGGCAAAGAAGTTTACCAAGCCATGTGCCACGTCTCAGCTTGCCGACGTAGAGCTGACGTACTCGGCAGTCTTGCGCAATGATGGCAACATTTTGCCCACTCTCGAGAGCTCCGAATTCTTGGACGTGCTAGATCTTCTGAGCGTGCACGGCTTCATCGTCATGGAAGAAGCCACGGGCTCTGGCTACAACAGCGGCACCTTGTCCGCTGGTGCTAGACGGGCGACGAAGAAGCAACACATCGCAGCGACGAGGATTGTGCGTCTGGCCATCTCTTTCGAAGATGCGCTGCGCGGACTGACCACGGAGGGCTCTGTGAGCGGAAACGCCACATCCACTGCGGCCGCTCGGCGCCTCTGGAGCGCCGAGGAGGAACGTATCCGTCGAAGCCGCGGGTGGGAAGCACGAGCGAAAGAAATCGAAGCGACGCGCGCCGAGGAGCTTGGCGGAGGTAGGATGGCTCAAGGATGTTTCTGAGCTGTGCCATCACATCGCAAACGTATCGCGCAGAGAGCGTCGCCATCGCAGCTAGCTGTTTGCACTCATCTGCGCTCAGCGGCTTTGATAAGCCTAGAGTCAAGTTTCTTGCCTCGACACCTCCTCTTCTCGTAGCAATCACAAGTACCCATGAAGTTTATAAGCGGCTCCGAATACATGACATCATATTTACAGAACATCCCACGCCATCGTGCAGTCAGAGTCGTGAGCGCAGCTCTTGAACAGCTCATCGCATGCACGCTTGTCAGTGCTGCGCGATCTTGCAGCCATGCTTGGCCCTCGAATGCATGCGAAGCAAAGAATTGGGCATTACTCGTCTCGTGACGCGGCTTTTGTACATTAGTAGTAGTGGTAAAGTCTCAGTCATACAGCATAGACCAGCGAGCCCAATTGATCTGGCGGCGACCTTCACTCGAGAGGTTGCACGGTGCGTGCGGCGAGAAAGCTTGAGCTCAGGCGGTCACCGGGGTTTGTATAGCTCCAGACTCGACGCTAGCGATGATGATCTCGGATTCACTTTGCTCAGCCGAGGCTTGCTCGACGAGGGGCGGGCTATGAAGAAAGGGGCGGGGCAATATTCTCGGTAAAGATGATGACCCCCCAAGACAAGAAAAGTATTGTAGCCAGCCGACTCACTCGGATAGCAATTTGCTGCTAGCTTCCTCCACCGTCGTTGAAAGCTCCAAATTTGGATCGATTGCGCATTCCTGCTGTTCCTGCGCGGTTGCGTCTTCCGGTGGCGCAAAGAGTCGAGGGTCCAGAGCTGCCGATGGTACAGGGTCCACCAGAGGCAAGGCGACGTGTGCGACTACGCGGCTTTGAGGGTCACTCGACCCATTCTCACCAGCTTCTGCAGTCTGTGCACCCGGAGCAGGCGGAGGCGCAGAAGCAAGAGGCTGGCTGGCTGGCATTGAAAGGTGCTGCTCGTGCTCGATAGGGCTCTCACGTTCGTCTGGATGTAACAAAGAAGTTGAGACCACTGTGGTCGACTTGTTCCGTACCTTTGCAGTTCCAGGGGCGGGTCGCGTGCTATACTCGAGGCATCCCTTGCCCTTGTCCCAGTCGATCCAGTGCATGGCCAGAAACGCAAATGAGCGAGCGCCGAGCACAACTCCGAAAGCCTGAAAGGACATTTGCGTGCAAGCGCTGGGGTCGAGCTGTGATGCCCAGACACAACCCTTTGCGCTTATGCGTTCTTCGTCGCCGAAGATAAGCCCCCACGCCGTTTCAATCACTGCGGCGACTGCTCTTCCGCATTCGGGCGGAAATCGTACCCGCACCGGCTCCGCAGCTGCAGAAGGCCCCGATCTAGCTTCGTTGGATTTGTGTGATCCTTCTTCTCGCGCCCTTCGAACTATGAAGTCCAGGCTCGATTTGAAAAGCAAGAGCTGGATGATCATCAGCAGCCGCCGAATCGATTTGGCGAGGACTGCGGCGCTAGGGTGTGATCGCTGCTGCTTTTCCGCGTCCAAGATGATGGGCTTTTGAGCGCGGCAAAATGCGCTCAACGCACCTTCGATATTGTTTTGGTGAGCTGTCACGCTTTCTAAGCTGGTAAATTGGGACGTAACCGGCTGATGTAGATTTCGCAAAAGGTGCTTGAGGATTTGTAGCAAACTCAAAAAGGCGCACATCAGGTGGGCCAAGAGTCGGGCTGCAGGTACGCTTGTTTCGCCCACCATCACGTACACCCAACTGGGATCTGGCATCGGCAGGCTGACAGGCGACGTCTCGGCCACAGGGCTATCCGATGAAGCACTCCACAAAGTTGTGATCGCGTCCAGCGCCAAGGCGAGTGTACCAACCAAAGCATTGCTGCGAAGCAAAGCAGGGTTATGCAGGCCGCACGAAGGAGCAAGTCGCAGAGCTGTGCTGATGACGTGTCGGCGCTCGATTCGGCCTGGATCGCCGGGCCAGTAGACAGCGAGGAGTAGTAATGCCTGGATGAGGGCCAGATCACCCTTGAGAGAGTAGAGTGATGAGCAGACGGCCTCAACCTCCGCTGCTGCCTTCTTCCAAATGTGTGGTCGAAGAGCGACGAGTTCCAGAGGTTCCGTGACGATGGCGACTGATGAAGCCAAGATCGTGAGCAAGAGGAAATCGGGCACCGGAGCCGGCAGCCCGGGTCCACGACGGAGGATTAGATCGCTTTGAGACGGGGGCACAATCAGCGCGTGTGGGCCGTTCGTCTCGGAACGGAACTTGCGCAACAGAGCGTGGACCAATCTTCGACAGGAAATCTCGACCAGCTGTCCCTTGTGTGATATCCGCGAAGGGATTCCCCAAGACGTGAACTTTACATCTTCCGCCGCCAGACGACTCGCTTCAAGGCCATTCGTGCCTGCAGCAAATGAAGTCGATTGGGGTAAGGCTAAAGGGGAAAGCCGTGAATCGCATTAAAGAAAGTCCGACGTTGAGCACCAGGCGGCAGCAGGGCTGAATTGACCTCACTCACCGGTGAGACCTTTGATTTTGGCACTAACGTTGCCGTTCGCTCCGGACAGAGCTGGTATACCAGCAAGAGCAGTGCCATCCAGATCGCCGTCAGGCCAACCCTCTTGAACGCCATCTCCAACCGCAAGTTCGAAGGATACGTGCTGCTTTGGCATCGTGCTGTGCGCCAACGTCGTGCCGGTTTCGAGCGATGCAGGTACTATCATTGGAGCGTTTCCGGAACCGTACCTGACTTCCATTTTGACACATTGCCCACCCATCACATTACAAGATGTGCATGGCTCGTCGGATGTGGCAGGAGCATCGCACTGCGTGACCGTGCTCAAAGCTCAGCGGCAGCAGCAATTGTGAGTGTACAATCCCATTTATGAAACGCAACTCACCCCGGATTTTGATCCTTGCAAGCAAGACTGACAAATGATCCGACCGACCCTTGCCCTACCGCTCAGCGACTTTAAAGCTCGGGGAAAACGGGAATGCCTGGAAGTGAGAAGATGCGGGGATAGCGGAAGGGGATGCCGCGAATTGTAAGGCGTGGCGAGCATCTGCAGAGGTTCCCCTTGGCTGCCTTGAGTGAGCTGAGGGTCAATGTTGGCGCTATAATGCGATTCTGTAGAAGCGTCGGTACCGTTGATGAGCGCTTCTTGAGCCTTGAGCCTCTGTTCAACCTCTTCCAGTCTAGAACTCGCTTGGGTTCCCAGCCGTTTCCGCTTTGCTCTACTGGATGCACCTGCTGCCGCTGTGGGTGTACGAGCACCTGGAGAGCTTGTGTCTGCTACCGAAGTCTTCAGTGAAGAACTGCTGTGGCCGTGACGCAGCGAGTATCGCGACTTTGGAGCAGAGGAAGGGTCACTAGCGAGCGCACCTTGAGAGGAGTTGTCTAGCTTTATGCCCTCGCACGTCAAGCCCACGATACCAGAATTCTGGCTCTGGTTGCTGGAAGATGACTCGGCCCTTCGTCTGCTCCTCCGTGTGATTGTCTTGCGACGTGCTGCCAAGATTGGCTCGTCCGTGGAACGATAAGGCTGAGACGAAGATTCGAGCTCGTTGCTCACTGCGCTAGCAGACCTCTCGACACCCCTTGGATACGTCGGTGAAAAGTTTCTAAAGATGCCGTTCTTGCGCCCAGGCTGGATATCTGCCTCGTCGCCGCTGGCTGCAGAGTGAGTGATGGAAGTCGCGCTCGGCAGAGGTGTCAGAGTAGACGATCTGCTGCGTCCACTTCTCCGTCGGCGTGTGATCAAAACTTTGTTGTTGTTGTTGTCGCCGCTGTGTGGAGCGTAAGAAGGACTCTGCGGCGAGCTTGGCAAGAGCGATAGCTTCGAATTGAGAGACGAAGACATTGTGAAGAGCGGAAGACGAGCTTCAAGCGGATCTAAAGAGGGCGACCAAGGCGCTGACCTGAAGACCAGATTCTAGGCCTGGCACGGATGTCGCACGCTTGCAGTCCAGGTCGTGAGGGCGAAGCGGGCTGAACGCTTGGTGGCGACGACAGGTGTTACCGCGTACGCCTCAAATCGCCAACAAGCGAAGCGCTCTGCGCGAAAGACGTCACTGCTTGGCGATGGAGTAGAGATGGCTGGCTGAACGGTCAGAAGGCGCAGCGCCGAATGAAGCCTCGTAATTGTGGTCGCAAGGCGAGTTGTGTATCGATAGCTCAGTGAGATGGCTGAGGCCTCGCGCTTGGTGCGCCTGAGCTCGGGCCGGTGAGTGAGAGGAGCACAATGCCTCAACAAGAGGCCCCCTCAACAAATGCGCTTCGGTGACTGAATGGTATCAGGCAGGTCACAGGTACTCGAGGGAGACGCGGCGGCATGCGACGAAAGAGAAGTGGATACGCGCGGAGCTGAGTGAGGTACGCAGGGTACTCTACACGCAGCGCGGAGGGGAGAATCTTGCGGGCGACAGTCGTGAAGGGTCCACCCACCTGCTCCACGTCGAGAGCTTTCTGAACGAGTGTCGAGACGACCTCTTCGACGAGATGGCGCCAACGCTCACGAGTGATGATGGCCATGCGGTGAACAGAGACTACCGGTGGTACCTAGCCGTCGCTGCGATGATTCGAGGCGCGTACGGACACTGCTCTGTAAGACCTGCCGCCACCCATCCGTTAAAGCTCGTAGTTGGCGAGTTTGGCCGAAGAAAAAAAAAAGAGAGGAACCAATGCGGAGCTGGGGTGCGCGGCGCACCCTGTTGACGCCTCGCAAAACAAGAAGCGTCAGAGTGAATGCCGCGTATATTGCGAGAGCGCCACCTTGATTCGTGGTTGTCGATGCTGCGCAAGCAACGCAAGTGCAAGTGCATGGCGAAGCACGCGGCTACCAAATTGCAAAGCTCGACCTGCCATTCGCCCCGAGCAGTCTGCGCACACCTTTCCGGCACAAAGGTGGCGACCCTATGGCGTCAAAGCGCAGCTTTCTCATGAAGTCTATAGCTGATACTGATGGCGCGCTGAAAAGCTGCTTGAAGCCTATCAGCGCCCCGCGGGGGAAACAAAATCCTGCGAATGTCGCAGTTGTACAGGGGTCATCGCTGCGCCGTTTCACCTGGATCAGGAGTTGTAATTAGTACTAACTGATGCACGTCCTTTGCTGGCCAGAGTCATGCGTGACCGACGCGTCTGCCACCATCTTCGAACCACGCTGGCTGTGCCGCTGGTTTGATTGAGTTCAAGCCGTGACTCTGAATGGCTATATAGCTCTGATTACCCTGGCGGGTGTGATTCCAACATACGCGTATAGCGCGACTGATGAGCCGCTGCTGCTGGCGGTGGACACCTTCTTTGACCATCTTTCTGGCCTAGGAAAAGGAAGTTAAATGCGGACGCGCCTTGCGCTGTCGGATTCTTGATCCTAAGAATGACGAGATGCATGGGCGCAAAAGCCTCTTTTATTGCACCCTGTGGTGACCACGCGTAAAGGTCGTGCCTCAAGCCAAGACAACAACGCCTCATTCCTCTGGAGCAGGTTCATTCGTTGTGAAGGAGCAGCAGCTAGGTTGTGAAGAAGCGCGTTTGCTGCATGCTGCTGATGTCTACCTTGGGCGCAGCAAATTAAACCGAGGTGGTCCGCGCGGTCTGAGACGAGACTAGCTGCTGACGAGTTGCGCCCAGCAGCAGCAGCAGCGCGCGGCGGCAGCAGTCGTGAGTGTTTCCAAAGTCACAGCAGCTACATATTTGCGGTATGCGATCAAGCACTCAAGCACGGAGCTCGATCGTACCGGTAGATCTCGCTGCGCATGTGTCAGAGAGCGACCTCCTGAATACACGTTCCCGACCGCCAGCTCTTCTCGGTTGCGCTGCAGCGCCTGGCAATCCATCCCTGCATCTTTCGTCCTTCCGCAATTGCGGTGCTGGTCGGCGCGGCCGCCCGCGCAATTAAGAGTGTCTTTTGCCGGCAAGGCGTGCGGGTGGCGAGAGCGCGAGAGGCCTCCAGCGCATGTCTAGATCAATGCGTCGATCTGCTGCATCTGACGAGGGGCGACCTTGGCTATCCGCGAGCGCTCGGGTAGGCGTGCGTGTACACAGGACTTCTTGAGGTCGCACCTGAGACAAGGATGTTGACTGAGACTGCATGGCGACGCGGAGACCGCCGCGGCATTTGCCACAAGTACCTCGGTCGCGCGTGACGCGTGTGTGTGATGTGCGTCAAGCAACAAGGCGTCGCGCGGGCCGCCTATAGCTATATAGCTGCGCATGAGGAGTCCGTCCAGCAGATGTTGGTCCCAGCAGGCTGCTGTGGATGCTTCGTCTTGGTCGAGCGTTGAGGTGTTGCTGCTGATCTAGATGAGACGACCGACTTTCTCATTCACCCGCGCTCCTCTCCGCTTGCGAGCCCTTTTCCTAAAACTCCGAATCAGCCCAATAGAAGAGTCGCGAATCGCGAATCGCGATCGAATGCTTGACGAGAGTGAAGGAGCTAAGCAAAGGGAGGTGAGGTAGCGCGGAACAAATGCTCGCTCGCGGCTTGGACGCGAACGGCAAAGCATGCATGCGCGCACACCTTGCAGGCGCAGTCACGAGTGGAGTCGCGAAGATTCACGACGCTATTCGTGATTCACCTTCGTGATCTACGATGGACGAATCACCCGCCAGCTTGCCTGCTTGCTCGTCCTCGCACTGCCATGCACCAATGAAGGTCCTCGAGAGACATGACAGCTAGACTGATGAGGTTCACTCGGCCTGAGCAGCATATATACTCGCGACTCGTGACTCGCTAAAGTGAGTCGGAATTGTCGTCATGGCGTATCAGATGGAGTTATTGCTCTTCAATTGGAGAGCACCGCCTGCCGCAGGACGTCCGACAAGGTACACACGACGCCAGTGGCGAGAATGCAACCCGCCCTCGCCGCTTTCAGCCTTGCATCTGCTCCCTCTCACTGTATGACTTGACCAAGCGCAGAATCACTAAGTCCATCTTCACCAGGCACAGTAAGAGATAGCCCTACTTCCGAACAGCCTGACCATCGCTTTGCTCGCTTATCCTACCAAGAATGTCTCCTTTAGGGCGCGAGGTTGTGTTGGAGTCACAGAAGCCCTTACGACGAGCTGGTGGAACCCATATATAGAGAAATCTAGCCACTCACCTGGGCATCTATTGCTACCGTTATCCACCTCGCTCCGCTATAGGTTTGGCTCATAGATTAAGCAGAAAACCGCTACCACCATTTATCTCGCTGCGCTACAGAGACGGCCATGGCGACCCACAAGTACGATGAACATGATCCTTACAACGATGGGTATCACCGTGGCGATAGAGTCGTACCCTTTCGCGTCTTATCGCTCGGCATGTCCAGGACGGCCACGGCGTCGACTCAAAGAGCGCTGGTGATGCTTGGTTGTCAGTTTGGCCCTTGGCACCACAAGGCCAGTGTGTCGAAGAGAAGCTGATCGAGCCATCTTACTGCTCTGTCCAGTCTCGAACTGCTACCACGGCTACAGACCTTTGCGTCGACAAAATGTCCCTCTAGCAAGCAGCGACATTGCACGCTGGATGCGAGCCTTTGAGCTGAAATGGGGTGCACATCCTGCGAGTGGTCCGTCGAGTCTGAAGCAAGTCTCGAGAATCTTGCAAGACGTTTTGCGAGGCCGACCAATCTCCTGGATCAACGTTCGACCTGGTCCGTCGCGCGGGAAAGCTTTGCTGCGCGATCGCAAATTTTGGGATGATTTGCTTGGAGATTGTCAAAGCGCTTGTGATTTGCCAGTGATTGCGTTTTGGAGGTGAGCGGAGCAGGTTTCTGAGAGCATGTGTACCCATCGGCTGCCTCGCATTGACGGGACACATCTTCACCAGAGAGATTTGGGAAGCTTATTCGGAGGATCCAGAAGTGAGTCTCCAAAGGGCTCACGGAGGAAAGCATTCAAACACGATCTCATCGCGAGCCCCGCCGGGCCCCGTCACGCGTGCATGTAGGTCAAAGTCGTCCTGAACATCCGACCGATCGAGAGCTGGTTCAAGAGCGTTCAAGTGCTCGGCAAAATCTACGAGCCAAGTCTTTCCAAGAAGCTTCTTTGTCTTCTCGATCCTCTGTTCTGCATGCAATTCGAAATGGGTCGCAGACTTGCCATCCACGTCTTTGGCTACGACGCGAACTTCAAGACGCTCTTCCGGAATGATGGGTCCACCGAAAAAGTCTACGAGGCGAGTCGCAGAAAATTCTTGATTGATACGCCCAGCAGCCGCCCCCAATTTGCAGCGATTTGCTCATGCATCTCACCACGTCATCCACGGTGATGGGTGCTGGCCCCCGGTCCGGATAAAGTAGAGGCGTGAGTCACAAAAGGCCACTCTTGACTCTTGACTCGTGACTTTGACACCACCCCCCCTTCCCCCCCATCAACTCTGCCTTCTTTGCTCGTACAAAAAAAGACAATGCAGAAATTCGAGCCATCATTCCCGAGGACCGACTGCTACTTTGGGCACCTCAAGACGGCTGGCAACCACTCTGCGCCTTCTTGAATCGGCCTTTGCCCGCTCAAGATACGCCAGTGCCGCGTGTCAACGATGCGGCACAAACGCTGCAATTCGCGCAGGGTGAGCAAGAGAAGAGGGCACCAGCCCTGCGCATTCGTTTTGATGAGCCAAGCTGATGCTGCCTTGACGGCCCAACGCCGGCCACGCCCTATGGACGTGTTTGCGATGAGCCTAGACCTGACTAGAGCTGCCATCATCAGAGTCTTGCGCCGCCTGCTCTCCTTTGTGCTCCTCGCTTCGTCGCTTACCCTCACGACCAGACTCTTCAAGACGAGTGCCTGACGTCCAAAATTTGGCTGGGTCAAAATCGCCGTAACTTCATATCGATATGCATGACATTCTGCTGAAGATCCTAGCTGCGGGAACTTATCCTTAGATGATGTGAGCATCGAGGAAGCTGCGGACTGTGGACCAATAACCCTTAAAGTCGTTTCGTGCAATACCGCAATGAGGAGCATCGTCCCACCTGACCAGATTCACGGGCGCAGAAACGTTGGGGGGCTTTGCGCCACTCTTCTTTTCCTCTTCCGAAGGAGCTGCCGAGGAGCTCTTTCTGATCTGTTGAGGTTTGGGCTGCGGAGCGGATAGCTTCTTGCTGCACTCGGCGGCATGAGCCTCGACGGCTTCATACTCTATCAACTCGTCGATCTTGCTGTACAAGTACAATCTGGGTGGAAGCTTGGCCGCTTCTAGCGACGTACCCGTCGCAGCGCCTCCATTCTTGGCAGTCTTGTCCAGCTTTCGATTGGATCCGCTACCTTGTATCGTACGAGTCTCCAAGCCTGGTGTCCACCGCTTCGGAGAGTTCAAAGCAGCACGCACCAAGTCGCTCCACGTCCTCATGCCGAATAGACGCTTGAAAGCGAGGACGAAGGTCAGGAAAGCGTAGAGTCCTGACCTGACCACGGCACGAAGCAAGATCGACTTGGCCATCGGCATGGTGAAGGCTGTCGCTCCTGACCATGCCGTCTGCTTGCCCGGGCTCGAATCAAAGATGACAGCACGAGGAGCGGGCACATCTGCTGGAAGCATGGAGAGCAGCTGCGAGAGATTGGATGCACCTCCATCGGAGACTGTGCGCAGCGATACATGAAAGTGAAAACGTCAGACGTGTCGTTCATAGGACCTGCCCCCTTCCGCTAGGCTCGACTCACAGCTGTGAATGATCATGCCTTTGGGTGGAGGAGTGAAGCTGCTCTTGGGTCTTCCCTGTTCTTCCATCTCCTTGACCTTCTGCGTGTCCATTGTAAGCAGTCCTTGATTCTCTCGCCTCTCCTCGTACTGGTCATGAAGCTCAGCAATCGAGTTTTCTCTTGCTCCTTCCTCTTGCAACACCTTGACCACGCTTTGAAGCGCCGCGTGTCGTGCAGCTGCGGAAGCCATGTATGATTGCCCTGTCGAGAGCTTGAGAACTAGTGTAGCTCTCGGATATAAAGCAGCGTAAGGCGCTGCGTAGCGCGAGACGAGACGTAGCGGGGCGTCCATCCAGCTGCAAGTGATGTAGCAAACGCAGATCGCTAATCAGCACACAGAGCGAGATTTGACAGGTGCACGCACACATCATCGATTTCCGCGCGCGTCGACACTCACCCGAAGATCAGCACAACCTGCGGGCTGCGATCGAGAGGTTGCAACGGAGGCTCCTCTGTCCTAAGCTTCGTCGTTCTGTGCTGAGGTGCAGGTCGGTGAACGTGTACAGAGCGAGAGAGCGCAACAAATTCGATAGGCGGTGCAGCAGTCTTCTCGGCAGGTTTGGATGCCGATGGGGCAGAAGCGTTCGAAGGTTGCTGCGAAGCGTCGCTCTTCTGCGCTTCCTTTTGCCGATCCTGCTTGGGCTGCTCGGCGCCTTTTTGCTGCTCAGACGGCTTGTCCTCGCTGCGGCTCTCTTCCGAAGTCTGATCTTTGACTTCCTCCTTCTTCGCATCGGCCACCTTTCGTCTGGCCAACTCTTCAGGCGCGACCTTGGGCGTCAGCTCGCTCTTGTCCATCTCGATCAACTCGGGTTCTTCGCCTGCATGACTCGGCTCCGGAGCGTTTTCCGCATTAGGTCCTCCCACAGGAGGCTTGGAAGATGGCGCGATGTGTCCAGTGCCTCGGTGCCATGTTTCGTTCTCTGGAGCAGGCTGCGGGGGAGCGTCGGAGCTCAGGGCTGGCTGAGGCAGCGCGTTGTTTGGCGTCTCGGGCTTAGCAGTGGGCTTATTGTTCGGGTTGCTTTGCTGAGCATCCGGCGAGTGTTGTGATGCGATGTTAGTGGAGGCACCCGCAGCAAATGCAAGAGAGGCAGAGGGAGATCGAGAAGGGTGCAGTGGAGACGCAGGGCGCGGCAATCGAGAAGGTGAAACGGGCGACGGTATCAAAGAAGGGGAATTTGGACGAGCAGACCCGGCAAGCAAGGTGGAAGATGATGAGGGCGAAGGAGGAGCGAGGCGTGGCGAGGAAGGTGTGCGCGAGGGAGAGCGATCGGGAGCGGAAAGAGAAGAAGAGGAAGAGGGTGAGCGCAGAATTCCCGATGATCGAATGCGTGGTATGGAAGACGTTCGAGGAGAGCCAGATGGGGACACTGGTCGAGATGGAGAAGACGGAACAGGCAGCGATGTATTCGCTGACGCCGCGTCTGGTTCGGGAGAAGCACCTCTTGGCGCAGAGAGGCGAGGGGAGGGAGCACGCAATCTGCTAGGTGGTCGGGAGTCTGCAACGCCCAAAGAGGCAGAAGCGCGCTTCGCCTGAGAGCTGGAGGAGGAGGAGGAGGAGACAGAGGGGGAATCGGATGATGCTTGTGCGCTCGTAGTGGGTTCCGAAGCTCGGGGCGCGCGAATGGAAACGGGAATCAAAGAAGACTTGGCGACTCCGCTGCTCTCATTACTAACGTTTTTGGGGTTCTGCTTGTTCTTCGATCCAGATTTGCCCTTGCTGTCTGTCACGCTCTGCTGGCTCGACATTGTGTAAGAGCCAGGCGCTGTGATGCTGCCGGTTGAGCAGCGTGGTCTTGGCAAGGAATGAATGCGCTGTGGGATGGCAAGTGAGCGACTGGTGAAGAGGGATCTGGCAATGAAGGTGAATGAAGGGATGCTGGACAAGATCATGTCGTTGAAGAAGACATGATGATCTGCATACACAAGCACGAATGGCGGGCGGTGTTCGTATACAAGTCCTTTTGTGCTCCTCGATCATCCCAGCGCAGGCCGGATATCGGGTGGACGACGCGTCCGACCGGTTAGCGGCGAGCCTGTGGAGAAAAGGCTCATCAGTCAGCGCTACGCGATCAGCATTCAGCAGCCCCAACACATCACGAAGTATGAGGGACATGCGGCCAGTCAGCGCGGTGGTGGGACAGCGCGTGAAATGACGCTGCTGCTGCTGCAAGGCGTGCATGACACATACGCTACACACGACTATAAATTTGCTGCTGTGGTGGTGGTGGAAGTGTGAGTCAAGTGGTGATGTCATGCGCAGATGCACGCGGCGTAGAGTCGATCTACGGGCAAATGACCACGTGACTGGGTGGAACAGTAGGTGCGCACGGACCTCAGCCCACAGACTGTTGCATCTCAGCCATGCCTGCCTGCACTTACAAGCGACCGCCACGGAAACTCACGACTCCCTTTGCCGAAGAAGGACTCGTGACTTGAGTTCAGCCAGTCGCAAAGCTTTCTCGTTGGTTTCCTCCACCCACGATCTACTATTCACGCTCTGAATTTTCCACACGCTGCAAGCTTCCAACTCCAACCCAGCTCCGAAGCATAGGGGTTGTTCGAAATCCCACGCCGAAGTGTCCGTCTCGTAAGTGTTTCATCAAAGCCAGACTAGACTTGACGCACGTCTAACAAAAGCTCCCGGCTTCAACAACCAATCCATCGCCCCCTCCCCTCCTCCTCTCCTTCTGTAGTTCCGCCTTTTCAACGTATATTTGCACGACCAAGATGTCCTCCTCGGCACCACCTACGCGCCGACGTCTGGTCGGCGTCTCTTACAAGATGTACTTTGATCTAGCCAAGACAAACGATTATTTGGAAGCCGTTCTCCCACCCCTTTCCCGCCTGATCACCTCGCTCAATCAGCCAACCGACGTCTTTGTCATTCCCGATTTCCTAACCATCCTTCCCTACGCACAGATCATCAAGTCCAACAACTCGCCTCTCTTGCTGGGTGCTCAAGACAGTCATCATTCGGACGCTGGAGCATTCACTGGAGAAGTTTCGCCCAAAAACCTGGCGCAGGCGGGAGTCAAATTTGTGGAGATGGGTCATGCGGAGCGTCGAAAGTTGTTTGGAGAGACGGACGAGAGCGTAGCTCTGAAAGCGGAGGGTGCTGTGAGGAACAACATGATCCCTCTGATCTGCATCGGCGAAGTGACCAAGGGAGGAGGCGTACAAAAAGCGGTGGATGAATGCTGGGTTCAAGTGGAACAGGTGTTTGCCAAGATCAGAGAAGATGCAGAAGTGGTGTTGGCCTATGAACCGGTTTGGGCCATCGGAGCTTCCGAACCTGCAAGCGCGGAACACGTCGTTGCTGTGACGCAAGCGCTCAGACAAAAAGCGCACAGCCTAGGAAGATCGGGAGTAGTCAGAATCCTGTACGGCGGATCGGCTGGACCGGGTCTGTTCACCAAGTTGGAAGAGGGCGTAGATGGTCTATTCCTTGGCAGATTTGCCCACGATCCTAAAGCTTTCCTCGAGACTATCAAGGAGGTTGGCGGCGGTGTCAAATAAGATGTGCGCATGTAGACATTGCATTTGCAAGCACTGAATGCATCAATAGTGAAAGCGCCATGAAGCAGAGGCATAGAGATTGCGACCACATCATGACGCCATGCAGCTACGCCAACGAGATCACACGTCGTCCAGCTGCTGGCTGTCATACACGAACGGTCATCTACTTCTCAAAGATCAGCCCGATGTCTTGCTCCTTGGCTCTTGCCCCACCGTACCAGATCCCTCATGATGCTAGTAGCGCCCGATTTGTAGCTACCTCCGAACATTCTTGGGCACATACGAGGGATCAAAGCAAATGCTCGTCAGTGGTTGCGAGCAGCGTCATGGCAAATGTCAATGCGAGCGCGAACACTCACAAAGCGTGGTTGAGGTGATGATACAGCTGCGACGCATCGCCAAGAATGCGTAGCGCAGGCTATCACTTGAGTGCGCTGAAGGGGATGATGGGCATGTGGAAGAAGAGACGTAGCGCAACTCACCTCGTACGCCTTTTGTCTCTCTTCGTAGTGCGGTTGAAGCTTTGGAATCTGCGGAGCGATCCGCCAGGCAGAGACTTCGTTAGACGCAGACCGGCGTTGGGATGGATTTTGATGTGCTCAGACTCACCACGTCGTGATATCTACACCATTCGCAATGCGACAGCGCGCACGAGTTACGTTTGGTATGTAGAGGCGTATGAAGAAGCATTTCGATGAGCTATTCCGAGAGTCTTGAGCCGAGTTGTGATGCAGAAGTTCGCCTCGACGCCTGACTCACCCCCGAAAGAAAGCGCTGCTAAATCCACCGAACATGTGACAAATGCCCAATTCGGCTTCATTGTGACCGTAATACGAGCTTGGGCTGGTCCGCGCATCAAATGTCCGTAAGATGGCCGCTAGTCGTCAGCGGTGGTCGGGGTTATGAGCGTCAAAGTTGATGACGACTCACTCGAATATGATTGCCGTGCCGTCCGGACCGACTGCAGAGGGCAGAATACGGCGGGGAGCGAGAAGATTGAGTGAGAAATTCGGCAGGGCACAAGGAGAGGGCCAGGCATGATGTGAAGCGGAAAACGCTCACCTCCGTAATTGCCGCTCCAAAGATCGCCGTGCAAGATGGCGGGCTTGATCTTCGCATCCGTCTCTTTCGAGAAAAGAATTGGCCAAACGCTAAAGTTGGGAGACGTGTGATGCGCAATCGCGCACGAGAGCTTCAGCGTCGCACGTGAGACGGGTGCGAGCCCTAGAAGCCGAGTTTCCCACTCACTGCTGTCGAAGCTCTTTGTCTAGGCGAGTCACATCCGCATCTGCCAACCTACGAACGAGGTCGCCAATCCTGCGTTCCGTCCAGAATGTGGACCACTTGTCTTCGAACGTATTGTCTTGTTCCTGAAGTGGAGCAGAGCAGCGCGAATCGAAGCGAGCAGGAAGGGCGCAGTTTCACTTCAATGAGATGCACGCTCGCTCAGACTGCAAAGCCGGCGAGACGATGCACGCAAGTCAATGGCAACGAAGCAATTGAAGACTCACGGTAGCGCCGCAATGAGTAGGCACGTGAAATCCAAACCTGTCACTCTTTCCATTCAGATGCATCTCTGCCAATCTTTTCCCCAGCTGCTTCATCACCGCTTCGCTCCTTCCACTTCCAAATTCCACGTGATCGGTGAACAAAAATTGTTTACCATCTTGCGTCTCTCCGCAAGCTCGGATGGGAGGGGTCAGACTCGCTTCGCCTGTCGCGGTAGAGGCAGCTTGGAGAGCTTGTAGAGAGCTGGCCTCACCCAGCACTTGAGGTGCATCGCTCAAGCCAGATAGCTTGCAAAAGAGCGCTTGGCCGGTGGATGTGGAAAACTTGGTGGAAGTAAGCGCTGTAAAGGGTGCCAAGTCCGGCAATTTGGCTTGCAAGAGACTGAGCAAGGCTGATTCTGCTCGCATGATCGCGGCCGTTCACACCCAACACGGTCAAAAGCGCGATTGCTTGCTTGGTGGCTGCTGTCGGTGATGTGTTCGCAAAGCGCTTTGCTTTGCTTTGCTTTGCTTTGCTTTGCTTTGCTTTGCTTTGCTTTGCTTTGGCTTCAATGCGATTGGTCGTCGTGTGCAAAACAGGATAAGCACGAATCTGCACAGCAAGGTCCCCCCCACCACGGTGAATGGTGAATTGCGAATCACAATGCGCCACGATCAGGGCCTATCTTGATTCATTCACCATCGTGAATTGCATGCTGCTGCTGCTGGGTGGAGGTCTCTATGCACACATATCATCGGCTGGCCGGCCTGCAAGCGCGTCCGGATGTCGCCCTCAGCGATCTTGCCGTCTGCGTCTCTCCGGGGAAAAGCGTCAAGTCCGCGGAGATGACCTTGCCCGCCCCTCAATTGACATTCGCTCTGACTCACACTGGCTGCGAGATGTGTGCACAAGTGAGGGATTTCATCAAGCTGCGCTCGTTAATCCTGCACCAGACTTCCCTCCCAACCCACGTCATCTAGACACCTTCGCGCTATCACCGTCGTCGACAATATTCGGCACTGTCGAGAAGGCGAGCGTGTTTGGCGGACGGGACTCTTGACCTGAAGGTCAACGGTCCGCGCGATTCCACGTGGGATGCTAGTCACTTCGATCAGCGCAGCGGTGGGGCAGCAGTGGGCTCCACTACCATCTCTCCCTTGGTTACCATTCCTTCCCCTTTCAGCTGTCCCACTACTGCTTCTCAAGTCCTTTGTCTTTCCTCAACTCCTACCAGAGCCGTTTGTGACTGATCAAGATGTGGCAGATAGGAGGGGGGGATGGATGCGGAGAGGTCTGGTGCCTGGTAGAGAAGCCAAGCAGAGCGATTTCGGCTTGGATGGAACGAAAAGGCAGAGAGGCAGGGTGCTGTGCGTTGAGGCAATCTCTGTTGGACAGGCTTGTGCTTGGACTTGGTCCAGCGCTTATCATGCTCGAGGCGGAGTGGAGATGGCCTCTCTGAGTTGTGCCACGACGTGGGTGAGTGCATCTCGGTCTCGAGGAATGGCAGACCCCGCCTCTGATGGCGACAGCTGAGCTCTTACCCTTTGTAGCTGCTCATTCTTTCTCTTCTACTCTTACGACCGCCCAAAACGCCTCCGCTCGCGGCATCGTTGCTTCTATTGCTGCACATCCTTCTACCTCTAAGGCGCATCTTGGAATATCTCCCAGCGCTGCTCAGCGACCGCTCGACTCTCGCAGCATCTGACGTTGTGCCACCACTCCTGGACGCGATACTGACAGGAGTCTGCTTAGTCCTCGTTCTCTCAATGCCTACGGCGCCAGGTGGATGGGATGGGCAGGTGCCAGTGTGCGAGAGGCAGCGATTGGCCGACGACGTAGTCACACCCGAGACTGAGAATATCAAAGAGAGCTACGAGGTGAGTGCACCATTCACCATGCTCCACATCATCCACTCGCATCACTGATGGCATTCCTGTTAGGCCTCTCCAACTACGCCAGAGGACTATTGCTCCTTGTACCAGTCCCTGACGTACACTTGGATGGCGCCTTTGCAGAAGCTAGCTCTGTCAAGACCTCTTCTACCCACAGACATTTGGAGGTTGAGAAGCGTCAACGACGTGTCGATTCTGTATCGCAAGTTCAGTGCTCTGCTCGCATCCAGACAAGGTTCCTCTACGCGCAGACTTATCTCCGCGCTTCTCTCCGCCAACAAGCGGGACATTATCTGCGATGCTCTGTGGAAAGTCACCAGCGTATCTTTGGCTTATGCTGGACCCGCACTCATGCGTCGCATCCTCGAAGCTCTTACAGCTGCAGCACAGGAAGATCAACAAGCACTTTCGGAAGGCCAAAAGATGGGCGCTGGCTCGTCTGCAGAATGGACACCAAGAAGTCTGGCACTTGCTCTAGCTATCGCCACGCTCGTCGCAACTGCAGCGCAGTACGTCGCACAGGTCAGATCGTACCACAATGCCAGACAAGTGGGTTTGAGAATCCGCATCACACTCGTCATGGCCTTGTTCGAAAAAGTTTTGAAGAGGAGGTACCTTAGCGGAGCACCAGAAGAGGTGACGGGAACTCCTGCAGAGAGCAAAACCGAACGTACACCTCTGAAAGGTGCCAGCGAACGCAAAGGAGCTATCAAAGCGCAACAGACCATAAAGGAGAGCAGAGCAGATGTGGGAAAGGTGGTCAATATGATCGGTACGGACATCAACACCTTGCTTCGGCTGGGCTGCGATGCGCATCAATTGTACGGTGCACCTATGGAAGCTATCCTTGCTACCTTTCTACTCTATCGACTGATGGGTTGGGCATCACTCGCCGGAGCTGCGCTCTTGATACTCGTGTTGCCCATCAACCATCTGTTGGGTAGAGTAGCGATCAGAGTGCAAAGACGTTGGCGTTCCGCGACGGACAAGAGGATCTCCCTCGTAGCTTCTGTGCTGACGAACATCAAATTCGTCAAGCAACAAGGCGTGGAAGCCAGATGGAGAGACCGGATACTGCTAGCGAGAAACGAGGAGTTGAATGCGCTCATCAGAGTCAGACTGCTGGATTTGGCCTTCATTGCTCTGTGGCTCGTGACGCCCATCGCTGTCACTTTAACTTCCATCTACTGCTACACTTATGTACAGGGCAATCAGCTTACTGTGCCAGGTGAGTGTGTCGCACTCGGACCAAAATCACGGGACGTCTTGGTATCTGAGCACTTTGACACCGCCTCTCCAGTCGCTTTTACCGCTATTACGCTCTTTGCCATGCTGCGAACTGTGAGTGATGAGGTTTCTCCTTGCTCGTGGCGCTTTTGGACTCACCTTGTACGACCTCTCGCTTCAAGCCTTTGAACGTGATTCCCACTTTTGTAAGCGTCTTCATCAACAGTGCGATTGCAGTCTCTCGTATTGCAGCCTTTCTGGACGAGGAAGAGGTGGAGGTCATGATTTCGGGATTGAAATGCACTCCCGGCATGCGTGCGCCTAGCTCGCTCGATATCTCCACCACGACTTCCACTCTTCGGATCGAGGGACCTGCTGCGTTCGTCTGGCACAGACCCAAATTGGACGCCTCATCCGCCATGTTCACCTTGCAGCTTCCCACGCTCGACTTTCCTCCTGCTGGGCTCTGTGTCGTGTCTGGTCCGACGGCCTCTGGGAAATCGACGCTTTTGCACTCCTTGCTTGGGGAGACGATCTGTCTGAGTGGCAAGCTGGTTCTGAACAAGTTTGTTGATGGACGTCGCAGCGATGTTTCGTTTGCTGGACAATCGCCTTGGCTGCAGGCTGGGCTGTCCATACGACAGGTGAGCAGAATCGACGTCTCTTTGAAAGCGATCCCGATAGTCTGCTAACTTTCGATCCTATTCATCGGCGACCCGGAACCTCAGAACATCCTGTATATCACACCTTACGACGCTGTGCGGTACGAAACGATCTTGAAGGCGTGCGCACTTGTAGAAGACCTTCAGGAGATGAAGGATGGCGACGCCACCAGGATTGCAGCAGGAACATTATCCGGCGGTCAAAGAGCAAGAGTGTGCCTCGCACGCGCGCTGTACGCTCGCACGAGCACCATCATTCTGGATGACGTCCTTTCGGCCGTCGATGCACGCGTTCAGAAACACCTCATACACCACGCTCTGACGGCACCGATCGCGCGAGGACGCAGAATTGTGCTCGCTACCCATCACGAGCATCTGATCCTGCCTCATGCTGTAACGCACCTCAAGCTGCGCGAGGGCAAGGTGATAAGCTTTGAGCATCTTTCGTCTGCCGAAGGCTCCGGCAGCTCCGGGGCAACGAAGAGCGAGACAGGCGCTTCAGAAGCCGAAGCGAGCGCGACTGGTACCAAGGGATCGTCTAGCGGATTGTCCGCCACAGCTACGCCAGGAGGATCGGAACAAAAAAGAGCCGATGCACGGGATACGGCAGAGCTTTTGTACGAGCTGGAAGGTAGAAGACAAGGCGGAGTGCAGTGGACATTGCTGAAAGTCTATGCTGGCGCGGCACCTCCTCTTCCTTGGGTCGTGGTCATCACGTTTCACATCCTCGCACGCTTTGCAACAGCTGGCGAGCAGTACTGGCTCAAAGTCTGGGGCGAATCAGCGGCCAGATTGACCGACTACCTTGGTCTGGCTGCGTTATGTACCGCCTCAGCGTTCCCACCCGCCCATGGCCACCAGGCTTTCTACCTACTGGGTTATGGCGGGATCGGATTGTCCATCATCACCTTTGTCCTGCTCAGCAGATTCTCTTTTATCTTTGCTCAGCAACAGGCGTCTCGCAAAATCTTCAAAGCGCTCTTGTCCAACCTCATCAGGGCGCCCATGAGCTGGTGGGATGCCAATCCCTTTGGAAGAGTAGCGCAACGATTGGGAGCGGATTTTTCCGTTGTGGACACGGACTTGCCCAGCACTTCTCTGAGCATCTTTGAGCATACTTCGGCGCTCTCGACCTACGTCATCATCTGCACGTAAGTCGCGACCGCGTCCGCACGGCATGATCTCGCTTCACGCCTTTGACCATGCGGCAATCTTTGCTCTCCAGGGCCATCGTACCGTGGCTGCTGCTACCGTCTGCGCTGCTTTTCATTCTCGGACCATGGGCCGTTCGCGGATTCTTGGCAGCTTCTCGCGATATGCAAAGAGTGGAGAGCACATCGACGTCTCCCATGTACGACTCCTTCTTGTCAGTCATGCAGGGCATCGTCACCATTCGGGCCTTTGGAGCTGAGGCTTGTACCCTCGAGACCATGGGCGATATCACCGCGAGAACGATGGCGCAGTGGTGGGGTAAGTCAACTTTGTGCGTGCCTTTGCACAGAAATTGCTGATTGGCTCGAGTCCTCATGCAGCTCTTGCGACTCACGACGTTTGGCTGAGGTATGTGCGCTGGTGCCATCGAAGCATTGGTCGATGCGTGCAGTCTCACTAGACAGCTTCCATGTTGTCCCCCGTACAGCTTTCGATGTCAAGTGCTTGGAGGCGTTGCAGTCTTCGTAGCTTCCGTGGCTGCTATCACCGGCGCAGTATCTCCAGGCTCCGCAGGAATGGTCATGGTGCGTCCGCCCTCGCTGCGTCTGTGTTTCCTGCTCACGCCTAATTCACATCTCGACTCTGGGCCCATTCGTAGTCCTCTGCCGCGCTCATCACGCAGCGCTGCTTGTACATTGCGTCGGAGTCGAAAAATCTTGTCAACAATATGAACAGCTTGGAGAGAATCGTAGAGTACCGAGATGTCGTGAGTTGAGAATGACTTGCAGGCAAGATCGACAAGCGCAAGCTGAGTCGAGGGAATTGTTTGCTCGTGCTTCCTCAGGGCAAGGAAGCACCCGCTATTATGGACGATCAAAGACCGCCTGCTGCATGGCCGAGTCCTCAGGCGGACATCAAAGTAAAAGACCTAGCGATGCGGTGCGTATCGACACACACGCCCAGACACTACCGACACTGCAACTCACTGACCAAGGTCTGTCCTCATAGGTACCGCCCAAAGCTGCCGCTCGTACTGAAAGGTATCAGCTTTGACGTCAAGCCGCGCGAAAAAGTGGGTATCTCACTCGTCCAACAGCCCCGCTTTCGATGAGCTACTGACTAGGCGAGGATTCTTCGATGCTCGCCCATCCAGATCGGAGTCGTGGGAAGAACAGGCAGTGGCAAGACGTCGCTGATGGGATGCTTCCTGCGCATGACTCCATTCGAAGGTCAAATAGCAATAGAAGGCCTGGACATTTCCTCGATCGGCCTAGACGATCTACGACAACGCATAGCCGTCGTGCCGCAGGATCCCGTCCTTTTTGGACAAGAAACTGTGCGCAGCAATCTGGATCCCTTCAACGAGCACACGGATGCAGAGATGATTCACGCGCTCGTTCGCGTCAAGCTGGACGTGATGAGCAAATCGTCCACCGGTACCGATGGGTACGGATCTACACTTGCTTCCAACAGCATCTCTCTCGATACACAAGTCTCGGCCGGCGGCGCCAACTTCAGTGCTGGTCAGGCGCAGCTACTATGCCTCGCAAGAGCGTGAGTCTTGACTTGCTTCACGCCTGCTTCTTGTGCTAGAATAGTCTTTTCAGATGAGATTGATCCTTGCATTGCATCCTCTTTCCTCGCGAAAAGATTGCTGCGCGGGTCGCAAATTGTCCTGTTGGACGAAGCCACGTCTAATACAGATCACGAGGTGAGCAAGAGGAAGAGACGTTTGGTTTTTTTTTTTTGGGGCGTTAGCTAGCCTTGCCTTATGCTCCCCTTGGTCTACCAACAACAGACCGACGCTGCCGTGCAGCAGGTCATACGAACGCAGCTGTCGGACCGTATCGTCATCACCGTCGCTCATCGTATAAGGACAATTATGGATTGTGAGTGCGCATTACGACTCGTCTGGCTCATCCGAAGCGCACGCGCTTACGCGCGAAAAGGTCACCCCTTCACTCCTTGTCTGACCCCACAGACGACCGCATCTTGGTCATGTCACACGGCTTCATCTTGGAGTTCGACACCCCTTTGAACCTGTTGGCAAAGAAGGACGGCGCTTTCCGCAGAATGGCAGATGCGGACACAATCTGACGACGTTCCATCATCTCGCAGAATGAGGCAAGCTCGTCTCTTTTATCGACTGCCAATCTATCGATTGCCTGAATTGTGTACAAATGTGGAGATGAACGAGGCCTATGTTCTGAGATGCGTGTAGGAAGCCAAAGACAAGATGAGACCAGATGCTATTAGAAAGAACGCTGATGTGCTGCTATTTGTGTGCGATAGCAAAGTCACGAGGCGACGCCGGTTCGCCGCGATTAGATGCCTAGTGCAGGCCGAGTGAGAGGCTGAGAAATTGGTAGCGCAGATCAAGGCGGCGCAAGAAATCGAGATCGAGGACAAATCCCACGAGTCGCTAATCCGACCCGTTTGAACGGATTTAGGCGTGCCAAAATTACCCTCTGAAAGCTGGTGATTGGTACGAATCAGTATCAGCGGGATGGGGACCAAGTCTGGATCGCGTGATGGGCCAGTCGTGAGTGTTGGCCACGAATGGCCGGTAAGAGTTGTGCTGGCCGCACTCAGGAGCCGGTGCCCAGGCCATAGAAGAGGGCAGCTGAGGTGACTGTTGAGGAGCACGAACATCATGCCATTCGTCGCAGCTTTGGGGCACGGGAAGCTGAGAAAATTTGTCGAGCATGCTGGGGCCAGCCACGAAAGACTGGGCAGGTCCGCCGTGTGTGGGGCCCATGTGCCGGATCTGCGCGCTCTGTGGATAGTGGAGCACATTTGCGCTCGGACTGACAGAGTCTTGTCGCTCATCATTGCTTGACGAAGCGTGTCGCGAGACTTTGTTGCTTCTCGAGGGTGTAGGGTAGGGAGTTGACGTAATCGCTGGAACGTGCCTGAAATAGCTTGTTTCCACGTGCGGCTCATGGATCGCCAGAGGCGATGGAGTATGCTCTGCTCGTCGCAAGTTGACGGTGGCAGGAGGCACATATTGATGAGCCCCGGGGATCGGTGGAAGGAGGTATTGATTCGCGCGCCCATACGCATGTCCCGCAGCCAAGGACCAATAGTGGAGAGGTGCAGTTTTAGCAGAGTGGCTTCGTCCATGCTCGACGCCCGAGACTTGGGGAGCCTCTGCCCTGTATGGGACAGCGTAGGGTGCGATGAGCACGTCAGGCGTCAAAGCCCCTTCAAATGTCGAGCGCTGACGTGATGGCCCCGTGCCGTGTCCATGCGGCTCTTGCATCGAGAGCACGGAGCCTGGTGCTGCGGTTGAGGGGCGACTGTCTACAACAGAGGGCGCCACCCCTGACTGGCTGGCTAGGACGCCTGACTGTGTTGTCCAGAATGAAGCGTCATGGTCGTATTGATCATTGCGTCTGCGACGCCTGGCAGCTGGTTCAGACAACACCTCTCCGGAGCCGTCAAAGGCACGCTTCGCGCCTAAACCCACTCCCACGCCAGACGTCTCGAGTTGCTGCGAGGTCGGCCGCACTGTAGAGGTGGGGCTTTCGAATGCTCGCCACGAGTCAGAAAATCGCAAAGGACTCGGCCTCGCGGGAGTGACATCCGCGGATGAGGCCATGGAGATACTGGAAGTTGGCTGTTGTGTCTGTCCATGAAGCGAGCCAAAGGTCCAATCGAGGATCTGGAATGCATCGTCACGCTTCGTAGCGGTCTCCCCGGTGATTTCCGAAAGGCCGTTGACATCTGCGGGACCAACAGATTCGAAGATGTTGCCTAGGCTGTGCCTTGGGAAAAGTCGGGGAGACGTTCGACGAACACCTCGTCGGCGAGGGGTAGCGCGTCCAGACGGTGCAGCGCCAATGGACCACACCGAGGTGTGACCAAAAGCTCGTCGATGTTCAAAGTTCTGTAACTCAGACTCGCGCGAATGTGACAAAGCCGTCACCTCAGCGACCCAGTCGAAGTACTGATCCGACGAGGTCCACATGGATGGGACTGCAAGCCAAAGCTCGACCTCCATCTGATTGAGCTCCTTCACTGGTATTTTGACAATGTCGGACCAGGTGGCTCTGTTGTGGGTTAGGTTTTAGGTCAGAAAGGTATGACGGACAACGTCAGCGTCGTCCAGGATAGAAACGCACAACACTCCACTCACGATGTATAGCTGCTGTCTTCGTGCATCTTGTTGGCGAGCATCAGAGCGCTGATCGCAAGGCGATACTCTGCCCCTTCCCAGCCGGGAACTTGGCCATGCTGCGAGCGCACTCTTCGGATGTAAAGCCTAGTGAGGCGTTGGGAGTGTCAAACGCAGTGCAAGCACCAAGTGTGACATTAGTCGGACTCACAAGGCGAGCAGAATAACAGCGTTGCTCAATTGAGTAGTGTTGAGTGTTTCACGTACGAATTCGACGAACGCTGGTGAAGGGTGCAGACGCAGACATTCTCCCTGGCTGCTGGAGGTAGTCTCGTCTTGCACGTCCGGTCGATTGAACCAAATGTAACTGCGGGGTTGATGGCCGTCAGACTTCCGTCATTCTTTTGAGTACACGCAACATCTCAAGGACGACTCACTTTACCATGGCAGCGAACCACTGAGCAACTTCGGCCTGCGAAGGTGGGGAGTGTGGCACCTCTGACACAAAGTCCAGACACGAGCTTGGCCCAAAACTCAGCGAAGACGAGCCAGCCGTCGGTCGAGAGATTACCGCTGATTTGCCTTCGCGACTCGAGTATGCCAACTCTGCAAGTACTTCCTCGACTTCTTCCGGGCACGAACGCGAATAGGCGTGCCCTCGGCCACGCTGGATTGGTCGGAGACCCCCACGAGTGTCGGATGCCTGTGCACCGTCTCGAAGGGACGATGCGTACTGAGGGTGTGGCACGAGGTGGCCAAACTCGTCCTGCCAACCCATCGGGGTTGGATAGGTAACGGCATCATTGGAGTACGCTGACGTAGATGGAAGACTGTCACTGGTTTGGCCGCGCGTCGCATGTTGGCCAAGAGCAGAGCGCAGGCAGCTGCTGGGTGTCAAGACCTGTAGGTTCGAGGCGCCGACAGAATGGTCTGTGTATACACCGCCTAAGCCTCCATGCAAAGGCGGAGTAAGCGTCGACATCGGCGGCGGGCAAGATGAAGAACAAGCTCCCTCGAGCAAGTGAGACAGTGTCGGCAATAATCTCGTGGCTCCATTGTGTTGAGCGGCACTGGACGCCGCGTGATTGACACTTCCATCTTGCGCCCAAGAGATGCCAGCAGTCGCTGCGTTCTGAGTTTGGGGGATAAGACGTGAGCTGGAAGCCACCTGGCTGGCGACGGATGCGACAGCTGCCTCATCGTGCGGTGCAGAAGAAGCTGACCTCGTCACTGCTGGATGAATAGAGGAGAAAGCATCATGCCCCACCAATTTCTGGGTCTCTTTGTACCCTATGGGCACCGTCGGAAAGTAGCTCATAGGGTCAGAGATGGCCAGCATTCTGTTCGGTGTATCTGCTTGTGTTGGCGCTTGAAGTTGAGGAGCCAAAGTGATGGCTGGCTGATTGCTGTGCGAATGACGGGAGCGCATGTGCACTCGTCCAAATGCTGGTGCTAACTGCGTGTGTGGAGCGTTGTACGTTCGTCCGGCGAGTGTCCGTAGTGTGGGGGAATGGTCACTGGCGCTTCTTTGAAGAGTGGATGGTGCCGGTCGGAAGAGGGAAAGGCCATCGACCTCCACCGGATGATTAGGATCATTCGTAGATTTGTTCAGAAGAGAGAGCTGCTATTCGTTGAGATCAAGTCTCTGGCATGATTCGATCTGGAACCAGCCGCCACTGCGAATGGCGATGATACAACGAGCCGCGGACTGCAGACTCCGCTGCAATGGTTCCAGAAGGGTCCTGATTGCGCTCCTTATAGGGCGGGACAGGGCGGAGGGATGTGATGCTTGTCGCACTTTACGGCCCACAGTATCCGACACAGCGTTTCGAGATGAAAAGAGGGAAACACATCGGTCGACTCAGCAAAGTGTCGAAGACAAATGTGGATGTGCGAGGGCCTTGCCGACCAAGGTCCGATGAATGCCTTCTTGCATGTACGTGGCCAAGTGGGAGAAAGTGTTCGGTAAGCAAGGAGCAGGGACAAATTTGAACGGCATGTTGCGGAAGCGGGCTGGCGGGCCATTGATTGCACCTGAGAGCAGAAGAGCCCTGATTCTGATGAGCGTGCCAGTGAGTGCCTACAGCAGTCAGTCATCAACCGATCGGTAAAGCGCGCATCAATGACTCATGCTGACCAGATTTTGGCTGCGGTCCCTACACGGGCGTCCAAAGTCCTAGTGCGTTACCGAACGGGAAACATGTGCTCCTTGAAACCTGAGTCTAGCCAAGAAGAGTTGCTGCTGCTGCTGCTGCCGCTGCTGCCGCTGCCGCTGCTGCAGGCTGGATGGATCCTGTGTGATCAATGAATTAGCCGCCCTATTGCGGGCAGACGCGGTGGAACAAAAGTAGAAAGAAGTCCGCTGCTCGTCGTGGGTGGAACAGCTGCGATGCGAGGTTATGCGGTGCACGCGGTGCGGTGTTTTGTGTTCGTCTCCGGTCCGCCCAACTCACGGCTATAGCTTCGCATGTGCCGTTACCATCGCCCGTGCCGTCGACGACGCAAGCCGAGTTTCACTCAAGACTACACTCGGACAACTACTTGCTGAGCGGACACAAATCCCGCTAGGACAGGCGCAGCAGCACGTACATCCCCCACAATCGACCCTATAGCATCGTGATTGCATGGCCACTAGTCATCAGTCAGTTCATTGTATGATCTGCACGCAGCAATCTCGAGTATTTCGGGCGTACAGTCACGAGTAGGAGCAGAGCAAAGTCGTCAAGAATGAGCCTGCTAAACTGTGGGCGGACGGCGGCATCTATAGGCCGCTCCACAAAACTCATGCATTTCGTCACCAAAGCACTTTAGCTCATATCTTTCGGTGCAATTCGTGGTCCTTGGTAGCCGCTGAGACTTACCCCTCTCCTCTGACACCACCATGTTCGAATCGAACCAATTCGCGAGCTAGCGAGCTGCAAGGGCAACATTAGTCCAAGCCTCAATTACAGGTAAGCACTTCTCGTCGCGTGCGGCCCGACCGCGGGCTACCGCCTCGTTGCTCAAGGTTCGCGAAGCAAGCGCCACTCACTGACTCACTCCGCGTTCATATACGGTGTCTCGTCAGCGCTATATACGCGCGGGGCGGGGCTAAAAAGTCTGTGCTCACACTATACGCAGGCTGTACAGGCCAGTTCGTCGGTATGTGATGGCAAGGCCGGCCGGTGTGATTTTCAATTTTGAAGCGAATATTCGTCTTGGCTGCTGCACATCAGGACGTGCAAAGGCAAGACAAGGGCTTGGTATCGATGCCGAGCTCAGCCATGCTGTGCAGACAAAGCCGGCCTTCGCCTACGTACATATACATACCTATATAGGTAGCTGATCTGCGGCATGAAAAGGCCGTCTGCCAAACAGCGACGGAATTTGGTGTGTGATAGGGGTGGGTGGTACATGAGCCCGTCCGGCACAGCTCGGCCGCAGAGCATGTCACATATATTGTTGACTCACACTGTGACTGCATGAAGACTCACGACTAATTGAGGATTTCCATACATATTTCTGTGATTTCAAATCACAGATAGTCCCCAGTCCTTTTCACACTCTTTTGGTTGAGTTGCATGCCCCTTCCAGAGCGCTCTTTGTCCATCCTACAACGACTTCCTTCGCCGCGGATGCGCAAGTCCACATGCGCAGCCCCCCTTTTGACCCCTGTGTTCCGCTTTGTCCTACCGGCTCAAATTGCGTCTACGATGGCCCTCTGTGTCCGTGTGGGACCATTAAAGCGGGCCAGCCATGATGTCGAGGTGGTGCTCATACATTAGACGTTATTGTGCCGCTGCCGGCGACGCACACCATCAAGTCTCTTGTTCGACTATTGCTGATGCATATGTGCATTTGGCCGTCGCGCTCGATCATCCTCGGAAGACATGCATGTCCTGCTGAGGCTGCGTTCGGCTGACGAGCGCCGAGCCACGTCGGGCACTGCGCTTCAAGCAAGCTACGGCAGGTGATCCACAGCACGCGCCCCGTAGCCTTTGAGAGATTGAGGCGTGCATGGTGATCCAGCTCGGCTGGTGGAGACGTGAGTCGCAATCGACGCGACTACTACTTGTTCCTTGATTCGTGATTGAGGAGAGCAAATGAAGTCAAACAGAAGAGCCACAATCTGCAAGGTCGCGGTGAAAAGAGCCCTCTCTTGGCAAGACTTCTTGACTGTTCCTGCCGACGCACGTCTGTGCTCATTGACTATGCCGATGCGTGGGCTTCGCGCTCCCTTTTCGACTCCCGTGCCCCATTCTCGATTTCTTCAAGCGAAACATGCTCATCCACACCACCAGCATGCACGGAGGTGAGCTCCTTACGAAGGCATATGCAATCCTCTGCACACCGCGCTGCTGACGAAACAGACATGAGACGGTCTAGAGCCGCATTCGGTTGCGCTCCAAACATGGTGGCTGGCTACATGCTCAATTCTTGATTCATGCTTGGTTGACTGATTTTAATTTGAATTGTGAATGTGAATGCAGCAATCAATTGATTGACGACGCGCGCTCAGAACGCCGGAGCTACTTGGCGGAAGTGCACGACAAGGCGCGGCCCTCACCGTCGAGAGACAGCTTGACCTCCTGCATTCATATTATTATTCGTAAATTGGCTTGCTCGCAGAGAACCTTGCTAGCCCGGCTTGATCAAGGAGCATCAATTGGGTCATCTATTCATGCGCGCCGAGAGTGCCTAAGCAGTCCCGAGTAGGGCTACTCTTGACTGTAGCTGGAGTCTTGTATGTGAGGAGTCTTCTGTTACTGTTCTGCATTCAAGATTATAATTCGGGGTTCGCAGCTTTCCGAATTCAAATTGTGATTCGATTCTGATTGTTCACGAGAGGCGTCGCAGTCAAGATTCAAATCCAAATCCAAATTCGTATGTGGATTCTCGTGCACGCATCGCGTCAACTCCATCGCAGCCGTTTGGAGCGCCTTAATTGCGACTCATTCGCGCCGGTGCGCGCGGTTGCCCCAGCATCCAAGATTGCTCTGACTGACCAGTCCGCACTTGTTAGAGGCGAGAAAGGCGCCGAGGACCATCTTGACGTATAAGAAGCTGTGTGTCTGCAGTCAAGCAGTGAAACAGACTTTGCTCGAAGGGCTATGCATATATGCATGGCTCTAGGTCTTGCTGTATGCAAGCAGGGTGAACGTTTTCCAGCTACGTATGCAGCATGCGCGCGGGACCAAGAATTCGGGAAGAGGATCAAATTGGACGCCATGCAGTCAAGAGTCCTGACCGGGTTTTGAGTACCACCTCTGGCTTGTGCTGGTGTGCGTCTACTCCAGTCCTTTACCTACATATAGCTTCTTCTCACGCTCTTCACCCAGCTCCGGTGTAGCACACGCGACTGGCACTTCTTCCCATGCAGCGACCGACATCTCATATGAAATTCCTGTCTGAGTTTCAAGCGTGAAAGTTTCATCGGCCGATCAGCTTCTGGCCCTGCCAGGTGAGCCCTCCCACTGTTAGAAAGAGCGCGGCGTGAGCTTCCACTATACGCTTAGGAGTACTGCTACCACTTTATCTGGGTTTTGGTCCAACCCCTGCATGATGACTTGCTACATGACGAGTTGAGAGTCGAGCTCATGTTACGCACCGCCCTGAGATACACCTTTACTTCACAATATGTCCGCATGGTCCCCAGAAGGAACTTGATCTCAAGCCGCACGTCATACCGATAAGTGCCGAGTGCGTCAGCGGCACATTCATTCACCCAGTCTTGACTTGCCCAGGAAGGGACCGTGTCCGCGTATGATCCCAGCAGGTCACGAGTGGGGCATGCTGCTTTGCGTTATTCCTCAGCCCGCCCCTGATTGCATGCAGCGGCATCTTCTAGGCCAGCGCGGCAATTCTCAAGAAGAAGGAATGACGACGGGGTCCTGCATGGTTGCTCGGCAATTCCAAAACGACTACCCCTTAGTGGTGTGGTGGGGAGTTTGGCGGGCTACCTTCGTGCCATGCAAAAAAGTTGGGCTACAACGTTCATCAGGTACCTTTGACTGACCTTGGGCAGTGAGCGAGCTAACTCTGCAGACATAGTCCCGAGCAATCCAACGTTCCTTCAGCCAAGCTGCAGCACCCCTTGTTCACGAAGCCAATTAAGAGGCTGATGACAGCCATTGAGGCGGCCAGCAGTTCGAGATTATGCATTGCTCGCGAAAGATTCGAGGCGCGTAAATTGACGTGATTCTGAACACGACGACATTCCTAACACGTGATTAGCGCACTGCATGCAAGAATCATCTCGATGAAATGTCAGTTGGACGCAGAAACGCGAGCCAGTGTTGTGCGCGCTATCACCAACCCGTCGCGCGCCGACGAGTAGAAGCTCTCCGTCTCAGCAGTCGTGAGTTGGGCCAAGGAGGAGGCCAGCTCCGCCGAGGACCACAACAACACCATTTCCTGACCGCAATCGAACGTTCTTTTGCGCATCAAAACTGCCAAGATGTCTTTCGCAAGATCTATAGTTCGCTCTTCGGGGCTAGGCGCGGGTGCGCGCGCAAGGCTCAGCCCTCTCGTTGCCTCGCAAGCTCAAACCACTTCTCGCCGATTCCAGTCCGTGTATCCCACCACTGGTGCGGACTTCATCGCTGAGCGCCGACACCAGGAGGAGCACGCTGCTAGTGAGTCAGCTCCCAACTTTTCTGCTCGTTTGCCCTCCATCTGGTCGGGTTCGTCTCGCGACTTACACATCTGCCGTAATCTTGGTCTTCTCATGCAGAGTCCGCAGAACTCTGGCGCAGGATCTTCTACTACGTGTGCATCCCAGGAACCATCGTCCTTGGCATCTACATCTACGGCATCGAAGCTGAGCACATTCATCATCGTGACCACGAGATTGAGGAGAACGGTGGACAGCTGCCAGAGAGGACCCAGTACGACTACAACAACATTCGTAAGAAGCGTGAGTGATCAGGCGCATGCTTACCCCACTTCTGGTCTTAGAAGCTTGACGATCATCACAGCCGCAGCGAGAGTTGCCAATCATCAGACTCGAGTGGGCGATGGGACCAACGCTGACCCCTTGACCTGTCTGCTTCACTTCACAGCATTCCCTTGGGGCAACAACTCTATTTTCTTCAACCCTAAGGCCAATGTGGACATGAGCGAGGCCTAGTGTTGGGACCGATAGACGCAACAAAGTCTGATCCGAACATTCCTCTGTAGTCCCAATTAGCTGTCAAGCAATACATACGAGTCATCTCAACGGCTGCTCAGGGGTCAGCAAGGTCGTCTCACTGAGCCGAGCGTGGTGCCTACCGCCAGCTTTTCCGAGTGCAGTCGGGAAGCGTGCAAACGTGAGAGGGTAAGTGTTGGTGTGCAGTAGCAAGACGTCTCTTCTGCTATCCTCGAAAAGACGTCCGCTTGGCTGGTGCTCTGCTTCAAAAGCGCAAGTGGGGCTGCCCGTTCCCTTGAGGTGATATCAAACTGCTGAGAGAACAAGAAGCTAGCATTCCAGACAGAGGAGCGCCATCCTTTGCGTCGACTACTGGACGAATCGCGCTTCGGTAAGAAGACGGACGTAGCTGAAGACCTTCGGTGAAGGAATGGCGTCGAGGTACCGGCTGTCGACGATGGCGTTTTGTAGGTGCGCTTGGCTGTATGTGACGCGCCAACTTGGAGCACGACACACTGGGCGCGTGTGGTCCCCTTCTTGGGATGCACACGACTTGGTGTGGATGATGAGAGCGCGCGGGACCTGCTAGGCACCAATGCTGAAGCAACGTCAGAGCAACAGAGCTCGAGTTTCAGTGACGCGGTCGTGATTAGCTTTGTGCTGTGAAGAGCCCCTTGTGTTTCGGACATTTCGCGCTGCCAAGCACGCGTAAATCAGATGCAGACTCTTGTGAGGATCAAGCTGCCTGGCCGGTCGGACAGGCTAATATCTCACGTTCGCTGGTCTGATGTTGAGCTGGCAAGGTACCAAGAATCCACATGACAACTCAGGGCTCGCAGCAAAACTTCTGACGAAGAACCAGTTTGAAATTGTTACTACACAGGCAGGAAAGGTGGCCGCAGCTTGAACGTGAAGCTGGCGTCGCGCGCGCGCTCGTCCGTGACTGGCTCCGTGCTGTGCTGTCCCGACTACGTGCCTCTAGCATTCTTGATTCACGAGTCTTGCGCCGTTCATTCGCGCCTGCTCTCATGGTCACCACTCCACAGAGCTACATCACAATATCAGGCGAAGGTACCGCGCAGCGATCGTAACCCTCCGACAGAGCAGAGACTCTCCTTTTCTCCCAACCTCTGCTCTCGACTCTCAATTCGCTTGCCTTCCAGCTGAGGCGATCTCAGCAACATGCTCGATCGGTGCGCCCGTCGAGTGAGATCGCACTCTCACCTCGCACAAGCGACTGGTGGCAGGACTCACCTTTGCTAAGATTCGCGAATACGAACAACATCGTCCGAAGCGATTTGCTCTCAGCCTGCTTCCGAAGCAATCAACGCCGGTAGTCTGTGCCGGGCCGAAGTTCAGCACAGATGATGCCCGCATCACAGGATGCAAATGCTGAGATCGGCATAACGGCGGAGCACAGTACCGACGATCAGAAGAGCTCCTCATCTCGTCTAACTTCGACATCTACGCCCGGTCATCGAGGTGTCTTTGCAACCCAGCCAGCGGATTTCAGGCTTCGTGGACATGGTCGAGCTTCCAGTCCAAGCCTATTGTCTGGTGATCAGAGCGCAGATACTTCAGTGGTTGGCACAGGTTCGGCTAGCCCCATCAATATCCCATATGCATCGCTCGGTACCGGCACAGCGGCGGGCTTCACATCGAGGAATCAAGTGTTGGACCAGTCAGAACATGCCACGTCGCATGCGCATCCTCATCCTCTTGTTCGCAGGGCGGCCGCTGCTGAGGCAATGGGCCAGAGCGGTGGGCATGGCAGGAGCGGGAGGCTGCGCAGAGCCAGCACATTGGGCAGTGAAGTTATCTCGGGGCTGGGGGAGCCGGAAGCAAGCAGCAAAGAGGAGGTCAACCCTGCTGGAGAAATGTACGAGGGGCAAACAGACTCCATCTCGTCAGGACGAGGTCAGGAGGGTGACGCGCCAATGGACGCCGATGAGGAGATCCCAGTTCCTGCATCACCTGAGGCTTTGCACCTTCGAGCAAGAGGTCAGCCTCCGCCTCAGCTCACGACGATGCCCTCCAGTTTCGTGTCAAGCTCTTCGCCCGCGCTCGCGGCGCTGCAAAGACGGAGAACCTCGAGTAGAGGTGGCAGGGGGCATGCAGCCTCGCCAAGTTCTCGAGACTCTGCGTCAGGTTCAGCGTCACCTTTGAGCTCTGCTGCTAGCCACTCCATGTTTTGGAACGAAGGGCCCCTCGCACCTGCGATTGAGAGTATGGACGACATCTCCCCTATTGATGGGACTCGACGTCGATCTCGAAGTCCAGTAGTAATGTCCGACGAGGACACTGGCAGGCACGGAAATGAGACGATGGTCAGCAGCAGCGACTACGATATGGTGGACATGGCATCGCTGAGCCCGACAGCGGACCGCGCTCGCAGGTCTGACTCGCCCATCTCTTCTATCAGGACCACTTCTGGTGGAATCTTAGATGGCCGGGACTCGTCAACGGCAGGCATTGCAGCACCCGCGAGTGCGACGGGAAACACCGCGCTTGATCCGCCTACCGGACGTGGAAGCACATCAGCATCTTCAAGTAGTGGAACGCCGCATAGCTCGGGCATCAGAAGTGGAGTGGTGCGCAGGGCGGTGCGCAGGAGCAATCTGACGGTATGTCCAAGCTACAATGCCTTCCCGAGGATCCGCGCTTTGATTTGGTAGCTCATCCTCGCTTTCACGACGTACGCACAGCCGAGAGATCGATCCATCATGCGAGTTGCTGCCACATTGCAGGATGAATCAAGGCCTACAGACAGCGAAGTAGCATCCGAAGCAAAACTTGCACGAAAGTTGTGCGGCGAAGACGGACCAGTAATGCCACCCATCTCGCGCAACATCTTCGACCCTGCTGCTTCGCGAGCTGGACCGCCATTCGATGCATTTCGCGGCATCAACAGCAAAGGTTTTGGCTTCGGCCGGAGAAACGGAAGGGACACTTCGATGTCGCCTAGCCGGGATGGCGATGCAGAGAACGCAGATTCTGCTACGAGTGATGACGACCTCGGTATGTCTACCAGCTACCAAGCGCGGGGACACGATACCGATGAGGAGAAAGAGCTCCGAGAGGCCAACAATTCAGCTGGAGACCTCGACGATTCGACGGACCCGGTCAAGAGTGGCCTGGCGTCGAGCGCCCCGTCCGCGACCAAGCGCGGATCACTTTGGATGGGCTTTAGGGATGTCAAAACGCGACAGTCGCCAGGCTCGGAGAGACTACGTCGAGCAAGAACGCCTGGCGCCATGTCTACAGGCTCAGTCGACGCTGATCAAGGGATGCCCGGACCCCTTTCTTTGGCTGGCATGATGAGCGCAACGGGTGTCAGTGCTAACGGGTCGCCAGGCTTTGTAGGCAGGTCGGCCAAGAGAAAGATGGGAGCAGATGAGCGCTTCGATCCCTATACTTCAAGCGCATATAAGCGTCGCGCCGTCAGCCCAGCTACGTTGATTCTTGGCAGCGGCGCGACACATCCTCTCATCAGTCCAAGCTTGTCTGCTACCCCGGCAAGCTCTGCTCTGGGCGCGGCGACGACCTCAGGGCTTCCTAATCCGACGCCCCTTTCTATTCCGTCGCCTACAATTGGTTTTTCGGCCGGTCTTCCCGGCAACTCGGGCAATCGCGGTGGATCATACTTCGCCACACATTTTCCTTCTCGCATGAGCATTGGAGCTGGTGCAGCAGGCTCATCAGCAGCAGGAAGCGGACAGCCACACATGAGCGCGAGTCGATCCTCTCGATCTGGCAGTCCTGCCACACGTCCCTCGACACCGACAGGATGTCCGCCGCCTTTCAATGCTTACAGCGGAGGAGCAGGACCTTCGCCTGGTATGCTTTCTAGCTCTGCTGGCAAATCAGGCTCGGGTCCGGGTTATGGCAGTGGTGCGCTCGGCTTGAGCATCAGTGGCAACTCTGCTGCTCTCGGACTGGGTCTCGGTCGCGCAAGGGGCGCATCTCTCCTCGGCATCGATGATGATGAGGAAGCTACAATGGATGATGGAGTCGGTGCAATGCGTCTCAACAATGAAGGGGAAGCAGCGCAGCCTTCCGCTGAGAGTGATGCTGCCGGCGACATGAAGTGATATTCGAATTGAAGACGGGAGCGACGTGGTGCAACGGTCAGGGTTGACCTGGAGCGTGGATGGGGGCACAAAATCTGTTTGGCGATGTGCCTTGGCACTCAGCACTACACTCATTGTAACAGTAAGAAACGCAATAGCATTCACTCGCAGAACATGGCAGCGGTCTGGCGCAAGCATGTGTGAGATCGTGTCTCCTATTTGAGAAAGGCACCGCTGGATGATGTGCCGAAGCGGTCACGCAATCCTGCAGCGTCTCGGATCATGGCCGCTCTCTTCTTATCGTCAAACATCTTGCCGCTCTGTCCCAAAACAGCGTCCCTGTCCCAAACCACCGGCGCTGCTTTCTCCTTCTCTTCCTTGACCCTCCGTTGCTTGGCAGCCGCCTTCTCCGCTTCCCGGGCCTTTTCGGCTTTTCTTTGCGCTCTCCTCGCCTCCTTTTCCTCTTTATGTTCTCGCTCTTTCCTCTTCCGCCGCCGTCTGCGCTCTTCTTCCTCGATATCTAATCGTGAGACGGAGGGAGAGCGCGACCGCTCTCGATGCCTCGACTTGCCAGTGCTTCGACGTGGCGATCGACTCCGCTCTCGCTCTCTTCTTCTTTCGCGCCTCCTTCTTTCTTCTGCAGCATCCTCGCTCTCGCTTTCACTGTACGATCTACTTCGACGACGTCGCTCGGAGCGGTGCCGATCGTGATGCTCTCCTCGATGACGAGGAGACGAGCTGGCCTTGCCCCTGTCTTTTCCTTTTTCGGCATCCGCTTTCATCTCGGCAACCCTTGCTTGTCTGTGTTGCTCCAGCAACGACGTGCCGCGAGCCGGGTCCTGAAAATCAAAATGTGTTTCACAATGCTCAGACCGAAATGCTGAACAATAATGGCCAGACTGCAAAGCTTGACAGCGATGGCCCCGAGCGCAGCTATCGAAAGACTCACATGATCCCGAATCGCTCGACGTATCTCTTCCTCCTTTTCTTTTTCCCTTTGTCTCTCCTGTTCCTGCTTCAAGGTCACACTGCTCTCTTCCCCTAACGCTTTACGTCCACGTATACCCAGCTCTTCCTCCCTGACTCTCTGTTCTCGTTCAGCCGGCGTCTCCGTCCACAAACTCCCATCATCGCCAACATTCACACCGGATGCGCCTCCTTTGGACTGGACTCTTCCTGCTTGACTGAAACCTCTAGCCTTGAGAGCCGAGCTGGGATCAGCACCTAGCTGAGCAGCCAAAGATTTTGGCGAAGGTGGTCTCAACATCCAATCGTCCCTCTTTGGCGGCGCGCTCAGGACCGATTGCTTCTGATCCGAAGCAGCAGCTTGGCGCATACGTTGTTCCCTCTGCAAAAAGCGACGCGCACCTTCGCTTAATTCGGCTCCCTTCTTGCTGGCCGAAGAGCCAGCTTGCGTTGTACCTTTGACCCATTCATCCTCGTCGTGAATAGCTATACTAGTCTCTGGCTCTTCTTCCTCCTGACTCATTTCCGCACCTGCTCCCTTCAACGGCTCCTGCTCCACGGCCGTACTTGGCATTGCGAATCCAATCATTCCGGAATCAGAAGCGGCGGCGGCAGCGGCGGCTGCTGCTGCGGCAGCAGCTGACGCCGAAGCTGGTCGAAGCTGATCATCTGCGCCGTCCGATGGGTCTTGGACGGATGTCAAAGAGACATCTTCCTTGTCAGCGATGTCCCGCTTGGCGAGATGAGGTGGCAAGGAAGGTCCAATCGCTGGCATCTCGTAAAAAAGTCCGACAAAGGGGACACCTTTCTAGCTCTGTGTTTCCCCACCAAACAAGAGCGAAGGTCAAGTCGAGGATAATGGTATGAAAGGGAAGCTCGAAAGCGGGACCCCGACCCATCAAGCGTGGATTTTCCCCCCAGCCTTTCCCACCTTTGTTTTCCCTTGAAGCGTAAAGTTCGATGCATGCTTGACTGTGGTGGGACTGCGCTGTTGCGGTACGCGCACCGCTCGATCGAACATCATGTGGAGTCGTTGCGCGGCCGCAAATCATGAACAAACAATACGCGTATCGCCTGCCGTGCCCCCATCGCTCATCTGCTTCTCAAGATCGTCAGCAGCAGCAGCACTCACGAATAGGACAGGATGCGCGAATGTTGCATGCCATGCTCTTCACAATGCACACGTTTTGCATCGTGCAAGACGTTCAAAGCAGGACAGCGGCGCTATATCCAGTCGCAGTGCACAAAAAATCAAGCCCCACGCATGTATTCATGGAGAAGGAGCAAGGTATCTGCACAAAGCCAAGATGGACAGTCCCACTTTGCCATGAAATCTCAGCTCGTAATCTTGGCCGAGGCTCTTGCAATCCTGGACAAAGAGCACATCTCCATGGTCCAATTGCCAAGTGGCGATCACTCGAGACCGGGGCCGAGGGCCCGACGCGCCACGTGTGTGCTGGGCAGGGTTGCCGGTCGAGCTACTGCTGAGGGCATCAGGTTTGCGGGAAAGGGTGATGTGCGCATCGCTACCGAAATGGGCCAATTGTAGCCAGCCATCCAAGTCAGCATGTTCGAGCGGCTGCAGGTCCATCTTGACCCCCACACAAATCGTCGCATCATCGATCGCATTCCTGGGTCTCTCTGCGAAGCGTCTGGTCGCATCGTCGGCATACTGCGCCACATCCAGAAAAACTTCGGGTGCCCGTTGCAAGTCCAAAAGTGTGGACGTGTATAGTCCTTGCGGGGACGACTGCTGGCAATCCGCTTTCACGCCGCATACGCGCGAAACGTAAAGATTGGCAGTCTCTCGAGAAGAGCTTGATCCGCGTTCGTAAGGCATATCGCGCGCAATCAACCTTTCTAGCAGATCGTCTGCTCGATCCAGCCACGTTCCGCTGGCCAAAAAGTGATGCATCAAAGGCGCTGCTGCTGCTGCTGCTGCTGCTGCTGCTTTAGTGTGAGTATGGCCCAGCAGCTTGCTTGCACCGTTCGCAGTCGTGGGCCGAGTGGGTCTGTTGGCGTAGGTGACGGATTTGATGCCGTCGGACCAGACTGTCGCAGCGTGCTTTATTTGCGCTTGAAGATCCACAGTGCAATGCCCGTTGTCCATGCGCGGACCTTGATATCTCAGTCGAAGGCGTCCCATGTACACATCTCGCTTCACCATCAGCGCAGGGGCGGAAAAGTCGCGTTTGCAATTGGGACACGTCCAGCCTGTCCAGTAAAGTCGAGGAGTCGCGCATCCGCACGCTGGACAGATGATCGAAGAGCAGAGCGTAGGGACTGGACTTCCCGAAAAGCCGCTTTGGCTGTGCGTCGGCGGCATCACGTACAAGGGAGGGTACAAGCTGCACCTGTCGAAACGTTGTTCAGATGCTGATGGAGTCCAATTGCTGTCTTTTCCCTCGAAACTGGCGTTGTGCTCTCTTGGCGTCATTGAGGCATGGAACCACGGCTCGCCCTGGCTCTTGCTCCACTTGAAGGTGAGACGCAGATGCCACGCCTCACCTTGAGTCTGATGCTCCACAAGGTGGCAATCCGTGATGAGGAATCTGCCAAGCAGTACCACATCGACACCGTCGGGCAAAAGCGTTTGCAGAAATCTCTCCCCGTCTGATGACGCAAAGCTGAGCTGGGATGAGGATGCTGAAGATGCCCTTTTTATCCTCTGAAGAAAAAGACAGACCTGCGATTCTTGCTCGTACGACTTAAGGAGCGCGAGCGGTCGTGCGAGTCCTTGCAACTTTTGCTTCACAGGCGTCTCGTCCGACCAACAAGCTTGACGACGGGCCGAAGGCGGTGCGAAGCGATACCGCAGCACGATGCTTTGCTCGTCGACGCTCCAAGCATGCAAAATGGTCAAGTCGCGATGAAAGCCGAGTCTCAGTCCTCTAGCATATCCGCCTTGGCTGATAAAGGTGTGAGCTTTGAGCGGAAAAACGGGCACTGCGAGCGCAAAGGTGTCGACATTGATGGCCCAGGCTTCTGGAGCTTGGTGCATCCACTCGATCGCTGCTTCGTGCACCTGGCCGACGTCATGCTGCTCGAGATGCCGCTCAGGCTCCTGATGCTGCTCTTGCTGCGTCTTATCGAGCAGCTTGGTGTCGAAAGCTTGCTTCGTCGAGCGTTTAGCCTTCTTCCGACGCCGACGAGCGGTCGCGAGAGTCTCAGAGGTCTCGGAGCATTCAAGCACTCTCGAAGCATCCGATCCGATCATGACCTTTCCCAATTTGATCCGATCCGACTCTACTCTTCTCCGCTCTTTCTTGTCCACATTGTCAATCAGCTTGCCCTCAAGCTCGCCTTTTGCACGCTTGATCTCGCGGGGTTGGAGCAGCATGGGCCGCTGCCGCTGCTGCGCAAGTCGCATCTCCTCTCTACAAGGTCCAGTCTTTCGCTTCGCACGTCTCGTCAAGACAGGTGTGCTCGCGCAAGCTCGCCGAGGACTATCCTGTGGCTCGTCATCTCGATCTCCATCCTCTCCTCTGCCTTCTTGCTCGCATGTGCCAGATGCGCGCGCTGGTTCCCGTGCCCGAAAAGTCGATGGGTCGATGGCTAGAGAGGCGAGCAAAGAGTGTGTAGCGGCGCGTTGTGGGTGCAGTAGTGCGTCTCGAACTTGCCGAGCAGCAGAGTTCAATCGCACTGCTGCTGCACGACCACGCTTCTCTAGTAGTAGCGCAGGCGCCACAGCGGATGGGCTAGGCTCGCTCATCTGTCTGCCTCCTCTGCCATACCGATCGGCGTGTCGTATGCATTCACGATTGCAAAGGCGCGTCTCGGTGCGGTGGAGCAGGGATGAGTGTAGAAAAGAGTTGGCTCGCTTGCACGTCGCAACAGGCGAATCGTGAAAGAAATAAATCGGCGACGCGTTCCTCGCTCGCTCATGTATCCACTTTTACCTTCACTTCAGATGTGAGACACTTGCTATAGCGCAGGTCCGGGCTCTGTCTACAGTACTCTCTCGGTTGGTCGCGCCAACGCATGCGCTCCACGCAAAATTGACACATCAAATGAGCCGAAAAACAAGTCGAATCTTATGAAAGTCACATGACAAGGATAGTTGAATTGTGTCATTTACAAGAGCTAAGGAATCGTGAAAGAACGGGCGAGAAGCTCCTCCTTATGCAGAGCACTTGCGCTAGCAGCTGACGGCGAGCGGCGAAGATGTTCCTTACCAAAGGCGCTGAGAGAGGAGCAGGTCGTTCTCCGGCTGGAGACCAACGCAAGCGCGCATAAAGTTGGTGACGGCAGAGCGTTGACGAGCGAGAGAGTTGACAACGTCGCTACCGGGCTTGACAACGGGAGCCTTGAGAGAGTAGCTGAGCAAGCTGAGGACAGAGTACAGGCTCTGGAACTCCTCTGGCTTGGCAGGGCTGTCGGCTGCAGGTCCCTCGCGCGCCGAGTAGGTCACGCGAGTGCATAGCTCAGCCATGATGGCCAAGTCGATCAGCAGAGGGCTGGCCAGCAGCGAGTCTTCGCACAAGTTGGTCAGGTACAGGCGGTTGCGACCGCCGAGGCAGAGCTCGGAAGTGTAGTCGTCCATAGCCACCTTTTGATCGCCAACAGCAGGAACGTGCTTGATGACGACGATGTGGTCGGGGTGCTCGCCCTTCTCAGCAACAGCCTTGGCGCTGCTCGCCTTGTCTGCCTCGGCTCCACGCTTGTACAGCAGGTGGTTGGCGTACACCATGTCGTCGACGACGCTGGCCTTGGAGATCTCCTTGGAGCGGAATTGACGGGCAGAGGACAGGTTGTAGCCGTCGTTGTTGCCCAGGTGATTGTAAGAGGAGATACCAAGAGGCTTGATACCAGCGTTCACGAGGAAATCAGCAATCACACTCTTGACCTTGGTCTGACCAGTCTTGAGGTCGTCGCCGCCGATAAAGGCGCGGTGGCGCTCAGCAAGCTGGATGGCACCAGGAACGAAGGTGTTCTGGGGAGCACCGTTGATGTAGGGGGCATTCTCGAGGATGCAGGCAACAGCAAAGATGGTCGAAGGCGAGACCTCCTCATGGCTGTTCTTGACAGCGTTGAGAAGGTTGTCGGCAGTGTCGTTGACACCAGGGATGATCTCGGCGTAGCGCTCAGTGTTGGCAGTCCAGACGACGATGACCTTGTCAAGCCCGTTGGCTTGTTTGAAGTCGCGAATGTCCTTGCGGACGTGCTCGACGTGCGCAGCCTTGTCATTGCCGGGGATGACATTGTCAGCACGCTCGCCCTGGTTGGCAGCGATGAAGTCGGGGTAGTAAACCGATGGCAGGGGCTTCATGTCGGCCATGTACGGGGCGACCTGGCGCTGAAGGTCATAGTCGAGGACCTTGGCGCGCGTCATGGCGTCAGTGAGCGAGTGGCCGCTGATGTCCCATCCTCCGACGACGAAGTCGTTGGGGTGCACAGTTGGCAGCAGGTTACTGAAAGGAACGTACACGTCCTTGCCAGTCTCGGGGTCTTCACCAAGACGAATAGTCGAGGCGCGCACGAGCGAGCCGTAGTAGTTGGGAGTCTGGAGACCCTCCTTGTTGTGCCACGTGATGTTGTGCTTGTTGGCGAGAATGCAAGCTGAGATGGTGGTACCATTGTTGCCGCCCCAGCCGACGAGCATGAGACCAGTCTTGGGCACCTTGGTCTCCGTCTTGAACTCATAAGTGCTCTTGACCGGCTTGGCAACGTACTCGGTCTTGCCCTGAGCGTTGGTGCTCTTCTGGACGTGAGTAGTGTTGTACTCGTAGCGACTCTTGATATCCTCGGCGCTGTAAGTGACGTTGGGAGAGTCGATGCGGATGGTCTCCTTGTCCTCATGACGAGCAGCCGTGGGATCGATGGGGGCTTGAGCAGCTTGGGCTGGCGCGCCGTTGGAGGCGAAAGCGCCGTTAGGTCCAGATGCGACAGGGGCCATCGTGATGACTTGAGATTTGAGAAAGTTGGAAGAGTTTGTTTCGGGATTTGTCAAATTACTTTGATTCTAGCGGCGCAGGGCACGAGTGCTTGTTGCCACGGTGGGTGTTGTCTGAGGAAAGCCAGCAAAAGAATGTGTAAGCTCGTGTGGATCCAAATAAGCTGGCGCTTGCCTTTGCGTCGAACATGGCTCGACGACACAAGACGGAGCGGCAATGCTGGCGACGCCATCTGAGCGATTTTGGTCACAGGCAAGATACTCACGGCAGGAGCACAAAGAGTTGGCAAAGATGTTGGGCAGTGGCTTACTCTCTAGTGACCCGAGAGCAGATGGGCTACTGTGAGTGGGCTTGATTGTGTGTTGGAGGTTAGACGAAGGGTGAGACCTTGGCAGAGCGATTCAAGTGTTTGATTGGTGAGGCTGATGGTAGAGAGGATCAGGCATTGTGAGCTACGAATCTGCCTTTTATCTCTTCTGCCCCAAGCCAGTCGAGCAAGCACCGGGCGGAAGGATTTTCACGGAAAGGCGGTGGGGCACTCTTGACCAGCCCTTCTCGGCGCGAAGATCGCAGCATCTCGTCTGACTGTTGTTGTGCTGGGTTGTCGGGACGAGCAGAATTGTGACTGCTGCTGATCGAGCGTGGCACTTTACCGGCGAAAGATCGGTGCACGCGGAGCAGATGCACGCGCAGCATGCACGCGCTCAACTACGCTCCCCCCTCCATGCAGCATGCTGCAGCATATATGCAACATCACCAGCCTGCTCTGCCGTGGCGCCGTTCCTGTCCCTCCATACAGAATTTGGGTGCAGTATAAGGTATAGCGAAGAGGTCCAGCCTAGGCTCTGCTCTTCTGCACCGGAGCTGTACTCTACTCGCTCGCGCACCCACTTCGGGCATTCCGCCAGCGTGAGATCTTGTTGTGTTGCGTCCCCTGCCTAGCTGGTACAGTCGTGAGTACAACAGCTGCGCTTGCGATCCTTATCGCGTGACCATCCGCCGACCCAGTTGAAGCGATGCGTATACCGTACCTCGGGAGTTGCACCTCGGCCATGACAAAGCGCACAACTCTTGACTTGTAATCACGACTGTCGGGCTTTCTCACGGCGACGGCGCTCATCGATGGCATCGACTTGGATGGGCGACATTTTGCTCACAAAGGTAGCAAGCATGCATGCAGCGTTCGTACCATAGCCATCGGTGATCGATTCACCTTTTGACACCCATTTAGTCACGGGTGACACTCGTGGACTTGAGTCAATTTGGAGCGTTGAGTCACCGAGTCAAAGAGGCTGCCGCTGTCAACTCACGCGACTGGGACTTGAGCCCCGCCAGCAATTTTGACAGAAACACAGCAACAACAGCTAGAAATCACAAAGTTGCAGCACCATCCTTGTTCGGCGTGGCGTGGCTTTCATCGCGCGCGCTCCCAAAAATGTGAATGAAAGTGTGCATGCAGGATCAGCAACATGCGTTTGAAGCAGGAGCTGCAGGCTGCAAAGCAGTCTTCTCTCGCAGCAAGGCTGTGCGCATACAGCTGCTGCTGGTGCTGCTTAAGCGCCTCTTCCTCAAGCCGCCCCCTCAGCAATTCATCCTTTCACAATTGCGGAGAGCTCTCTTGCCACGCTACTCATGACTGTAGACAGGCGGCAAGCTTTCTCCATACTGCACTGCTTGACAGCAGAAAGCTGCACAAGAAGCAGATCTCATGGGGCCTGCATGCAGTCTGCTGCAGTCGAAAGCGCTCGGAGGTGTCCTCCGAGCTGCATCATGCGTGCTTTAGTCCCCCCACCCCCAACCCTCGCGGCTGTCGCTGGTGTGGCTTTCAGCATAGGGCTCTCTCGTACGAAAAGCGCACGCTGCAACTCCCGAGCGCACGTGATGTAGAATCTCGATCCACTCAAGACTCTTGATCTCAAAGACTCAAGACTCACGACTCTGGACCCTTCTTCACGACTTGACTTTGACCCAAGACTCGAGACTCGACTTTCTTGTCCATCCAGCATTGCTTGCTTTCCTTTTCGGTGATGCTGCGACTTGCATGGCCTCTGAGCACCCTGAACACATCAACACCTGGCCCATCCGGAACATACCTGACGAGTATCGAGTGCTCTGGCGTCTGTCTGCCGCCTGACATTCAATTGACAAATCAGGAGAGCATCGATGATCCCTCACGTTGCTGTCCACTCATGGCAGCAAGCCAGAGGGCAATCTCATGACCGCAGGCGGGGAAGTGGACGCCAGGCACGAACGCCATGTTGAGACGTGGATGAGACTTGTAGAAGCCTGATGTGACATCGTTGGACTGGAGTCAAAAGCGGGCTACTCCAATCGTAAATCAAAATGCTTGGATATCGAATCATCATATGCTGAACGTCAAGCGGGCTCCGGGTTCCGATACAAACGTCAACATTTTCAATGATTCGTGATTGATGTTACTGCAACGACGTGCACCTCGGCTATCATGCAGTTGCGGGAGGGTGCCACGGGAAGAACGACGGGACTTGCAGCCCCATGCACTCTCGTCAGCTGACTTCCAAGTCCACCCAAACGCCGAGCTGCAACTCAATAGGAAGGCAAGGCATCGAGCGGATGCTACGAGCCGACGGTCGAGGGTCCTACAGTAACTTCAGATCGAGGCTGTGTGGAGGGGGTGAAGTACGGTAAGCACGTCAGCACGATCGAGTGCGCGTCGCGGGGATGACATGCGCGCATGACACGCGCACGCGGGACCTGCGTTACATGTATCTCAGCAGCAGCAGCAGGTCGATCGCGCCCTCGCTGCCCGTGTACCTACTTACTTGTATCTGCTAGCTGTGTACAGTGCTTGTGTGTGTGGCTTGCCTGCTGCCGTGCACTCCGATGCTGCATCGATCAATCGTGAATCACGAATCCACGAACGGCCTTGCTTGGTTGGTGTCAGGGTGCGGTACGCTACTGCAAAGGGAACAGCAAAGCAAGACGAGGCATCTTTCCCATCTCCATTCCGATCTGACCATCAGTCGCACAGTCATGCTGTTGTGCTCTTCGGACCCACCATTGCCCCGACTTGAAGTCACCATGATTCACATCACCATCTTCGTAGACTAAATCTCCCGCGCCGAACAGCAGCATCTCTATTGCAGTTCGCAGCAACATCCCTTGACTCTAGATAGAGGCAGCAGACTGCGGCGGCCATCTGCAGACGCCGCCAGCGATGAGAAAGTGGGCAAGATGACATCTCTACTATCGCCCTTCCATTTTGGCCAGCAACGGCACGCCTACTTCCAGCTTCGCGTGACTATCCATGAGCTCAGCAACGTGCCTCTCGTCAGCGGCAACTTTCAGGCCAGATGGAAAATTCGGAACGCACATGGTGGAGGTCCGCACATCCCAGGTGCGCATCATCTACCCCAACTCAACACACACGCCAATAGCAAAGGGAAAGGCAAGGTCAAAAGCGCCGCCGAAGAGGTAGAGGAAGACGACGCTGCATCCAAAGGGACTCACCACCGAGAAAGCACAGCTGAGGAAGATGATCCTACCCTCGATGCTGCGAGCACCAATGCTGGACTTCGAGGCCACGCAGAGGCGTTTGGTAGTCGGACAGAAGCGGCTACGTCTTCCAAGGGCTTCCTATCCAAAGTGCTGCCAGGCAAACGGTCGGCTGATTCCAGCGCGAGACATTCACCTGCAGCGGATGCCAACTCTCCAGCCTCGGCGTACGCCAGTCTTTACAGTGACTCTCCTCGCCACGGCAGCAGTCCGCGAGACAGCTCGGATCGACACACGTCCAGAAGCAGACCCGAGGATTCGCCCAAGCAGGCACCTGCAGCATCTCTCGCTGCTAAGAGCAGCTCCGCAGCCACTGAGATGCAAATTTCCGAGCCGAGGGGAGAGACGCATTTTACGAGAGTGCGCGATCATTGTGCCTCTTGGGAGAGAGTAGTAGAGACGGGGCTGCGCATGACTGTGGAGAAGCCACGCAACGCTTCTGGTGGCTCTACCTCTAGCGCAAACTACCCGCCGGCCAGTGCCGGAACCTCGAAGGAAGGGTTTAGCACGCATCTGTCGCCGTATGGGGAGCCAGCAAAGAGCAATGGTCGCCTCCACAAGAGCCATAGCTCCCGAAGTCTGCGTACCAATCAAGGTGCGCCAGAAGGACATGATGCTTCTGTCGGCCTACTCGCTTCCAGTGAGCTTCGCATCAGCGTCAAAACGGTGAGTGGTTTGACAGCAAAGATGTTCAGGCGCCCAAGTTTCGAATGCTAGGCGCGGAGTGTATTCCAAGCTTTGAGACACCGCTCATCTCAATGTGCTTTCCTTACAGGATGTAAGCACTGACGCCTCGAGTAATCACGGCGAAACACTTCATCGCTTGGGGTTTGTTGTCATCAATCTCGCAGAGTATGCACCGACAGTCCCCAAGCACCACCACCATCACCACCATCACCATCACCATCCGCACCATCACGCACATCACCACCAACACCAGCATGGTCATGGTCATGGTGGCCACGTCGCCCCGTACCGATCGGAAACTCGAAGATACTTGCTCTCGGAAAGCCGGACGAATGCTACTCTCAAGCTGACGATCGAGATGGCGTACGTTGGCGGATTGCCCGATTTTGCGGTACCCTCTATACGGGTAGGCCTGCCCGTCGGAGGTCTCGGAAGTCTGCTAGATGGTGCAGCTGCCAGCCTTGGCAACAATACCGACTCTAGCTCCGATGGTGCCGGCGGCCACCAGTCTGGTCACAACACCGCAGCTAGTAGCAACGTTTCGCTGCCGAATGCTGCCCTTTCTTCTTGGTCCCCCTCAAGTGTGGCCCGGCATGCACGCATTCCAGCATCGAATCTCACAACGGAGCTTTCTGCCAAAGAGCTCGCGCGTGCTTCCAAAGTTTCTGGCGCTGGTGCTGGCCGTCTTGCGTTCTCTTTCGCGGGGGCTGCGCATCACGACAGACCACCCGAGGAGGTCATCGATGCTATCTTGTGAGCCCCACTGAATACTCAGAAAGAGACAAGCACTCTTGCTGATCCTCTTGTGCTCCTTTTCCTTAGTCACCCTGGTCCTGCTAGCAACGCAGTGCTCATGCTTCAATCGACCGTCAGCCGTGCGGACAAAGTCCAACGAGATTCTGGGGGTCGCGCAGGCGCCAAGACGCCGTCCTCGAAGCAAGGTCGAAGCGGCGATGGATCCACGCGGGCAAGCGAGCGGCGGGCAGCGGAAGAGAAGGAACGCGATGCGGAAGATCTTAGGGCCATGGCCGGAGCGCCAAAGCCAGAGCATTACGACGCGATATCTCCCGCTCAATCTCCAGTAGACAGTACCGAGGCGCAAGGATACCGTAGTATCCCCACGGCGCTCGCATCACCAGCGGAGACTGTCACGCAAGGAAGCCATTACGGGGCTGACGAGACCTTGGCGAACCGCTTGACAACCATCATTAGCGCTGATGAGGATTCCTCTGCCCCTACGACAAAACCTGCGGGCGCGAAAGAATCCCAAATTGCTGCCAAACCCGATTCCAAAGACTCGGGCGTCACGTCGCAAGGCTCCGGGTCAAGCTTGTCTTCTGTGCGACCTATACTAAGTACGGATCCGCGCTCGCGCAAAGGCTCTCGAGCGGCCGCAGCTGGTGGTGCAACAGGTTTGCAAAAGCGAAACAGCACAAGCACGACAAGCAGCGAATACACCGACGGACAGTCGAAACGCGGTTCATCGAGACCGCATTCTGTACACTGGGATACCAACAGCTTTACAGAGCCTAATGCAAAAGGGTCTGGCTCGACTGACAGTGACGTTCGAGAGAGCCATCGCACAAGTCCCGTCTTTCCGCAGGCACCTGCTGTGGTCAAAGATCGCGAGGTGACGGCTAGCCCACGATCCATTTCTCCTTCGCGAGAGCGAGACAGGCAATTCTCCGGCTCGACCACCGCGCAGTCCCAACGCAACAAAGGGGCCATCAAGAAGGGTGATGATGTGTTCACAACGGACCGCGCGAGTGATGCAGGAATCGTGGGTGGGACTAAGCTACTCAGTAATCAGGAAGCGCAAGGCGAGACGATGGAGCAAACGCTTTCTGCGGCTCAAGGAGTGTCCAGGGAGGATATGGCAGGCTCTGGGAAGAAAGCTGGCGAGGCTCTTGAATCGCACGAGGGTGCGCATGGCTGGAACAAGCCGAGCCCGGCCAAGCTGCCACAACAAAAGCCAAGAGCGAGGGTGCTGCGTGGCGCTGTCGGCATATCGCCGGACGAGGCGGCTCGAAAGGGCTACCACGGGGCTGGTTGGGGCAACCTACAAGCAACATGCCTTCCGGGCGGCGCGCTTCTCAAGCCTGCATGCGCTCCGTGCTCTCCAGCTTTCAGCTCGTCTGATCGTCACTCGTCTGGACAGTGGATATGGTCCTCACCTGAAGGCTCACCGCAATATTCAAGGATCGCGCGGGACTTTGCCTTGGGCCAAACGCCAGCTCAAGCTCGGGGAGCTGCAACTGAAGTCGGAGCAGCAGGAGACGATCATGGCAGCGGAGGTCGCCGCGCCTCTGCCATCCAGAACGGGGATGAGCAGCATGCATCGGTCGAGCAGGTGATGGACGCTGCGATGCACTCTGATCTGGAAAGCGCCAACGATTTGACGCCGAAAGCTGCCCGACAAGCTGTGCATGCCTGATTTACCTTTTTGTTGCGCGTTGCCCAGACACTTGCGATGCGATCTGCTCTCTCTCTCTCTCTCTTCTCTCTCTCTCTCCATGCTCGCCCTCCTATCTGTTCCTATCCTGCAGCCATTTGCAACATGTCAAACGCGCAGCTGCTCGTGCTCCATCATGTACAATAACACGCTGCTTTAGAATGCCCGTGTCAAACCTTTTTACCCTGCCGTTCAGGTTGCTTTAGACATGCAGGACGTTCCTGAGCGAGAGAGTGGATCGTGGCAACTTTGAACGCTCGCCGAGACTGTGTCTGCCGCTACTGCGTTGAGGGTCTCTGAGTTGGGCGCTGGATCAGAAGATCCGAATTCGTGCGTGGTGCCACCGTAAGATTCAGTGATTCACTGCCAGAGGTGCCGTCGGTGCGCGCGAGGTGAGGGCGATGGCAGGCAGGAGCGCGATCGTAAGTTGAGGTCGCGCGGAGCTATTTTGGCCTGCATAGGCTGCTGCTTGCTGCCCGCGGCGGTGAGACCCTTGATCGCGCTGCATGCCCCGGAGACAGGCGAGCAACTCCCAATTCACTGATGGACTATACATGCTGCGAAAGCTCCACACCGACTGGCAGCTTCCACCTTGCTGCCTCCCATCCACTCTCTAGATGCCGTTCCAAGCCTCGCTTGTACATATCCTCGTCGCTTCCCTCCCATCAAGTCATCGTCCGACTCTCGCCTCTCGGCAAGCGTGATATGATTAGCAAGCAAAAGCCACCCTTGGACTCATCGCCTTGCTGACGCATCCTGACGATTCACAAAGCGCGAGGAGGTGAAGTTGAGCTGGGGCCCTGATTAATTTCGACGCGCACGCAATGTCGCACTCGCAAGATTCGCAGGATGCTGGACAGCACGATCAGCCAGTCAGCGCTTCTCAGTATGCTCCATCACCACGTCGCAGTGGCCTGCGAAGCGTGCAAGAGACTCTCTACGAAGAAGCAGAAGAAAGCTCGGACGATGATTTCAACACAAAAAGGATGACTGGTGGTTCGAGATCGATCCCCGGCGCCTTCGAATCGGGTGGCTTGTCAAGCGAGTTCGACTCGTTGCAACGGCCTTCCATTCAACATCCGACCGAGGCGCCGGACGAAGGTGCGGTCAACTCTGATATGCCTCGCACGCCACCTGAGGCAAACAATCACAATCACAACAACAACAACTCTAGACCCGGACCTCGACCGCTCGCAAACAGACAGAAAGACGCGAGTGCGAGCTCTGCCAATCTCTCGCCAATGCAGACATCCGACACCAAAGGCGGCTCTGCATCTTCATCCTTTGCATCCGGCTCCGCCAGCAAATTGCCAGCGGCTGGTGTTGGTTCGCGCGTGGGACCTCGACCTGTACCCAAGGATAGCTCATCTTTGAGGCACATCTCTTTCAAAAGTCGACTCGCATCTATACCTGCTGAAGAGCGCAGCAGCAGTCCAAATGCGTCCGATCGACCAGTCGCCGCTGCGATAGCTGCACGGCCACACTCTTCGGCCTTGGCCCACGAGGGCGACGATTTCGTAGTGGACGACGAGGATGAGGATGGCGTGGAGTTGGGCGAAGATTCTTCCAGAGGTCATGTTGGTGCAGCAGGAGGAAGTTCGAATGCTAGCAACGGCTCAAGAGACGTGTACGGAGATATCGATGCGGCACGAAGAGCTAGATCGGATCGAGCTAGGAGGCGCGCTGCTCGGCGTGTGCGCGCCAGACCACATCGTTCAGACAGAGGCATATTGAGCGCTTCTAGCAGCTCGGACTCATACGAGAGCAGCGAAGATTCCGAAAGCTTAGATTATGCGCAAGCATTGGCTCACTGGAAGTGGAAGATGCGTCTAGATCCAGAGGCGGCCGTGTACGCACCCGAAGCAGCACGCGAAGGTGTCGACAAGATTGGGGTGGACGGACCCACAGAGGGCACACCGGCAACGGCTGCAGTGTTCGAGCAGCAAAAGAGGAGATCGGGATACCCGGTGCCAAGACGTGCTCCTTGGCACGCTCGCGGGCCAGAAGTGCCCGCAGGCGGTTTGCTCACGCCAGGACCTCAATGGCCAGACCAAGTCAACACACCACTGGGAACACCGCCCGGTAAGTGCTTTTCATGAAGTTGTTCGCTACGTAGCCTGCGGGTCTCTTACAATTGCAGAACCTTGCGACTTGCAGATCTCCATTCTCCTGCTGCCATCGAACCGCGGGTCCGGCTGGAATGGCAGACCATGCTGGAATCTGTGCTCGCTTCTGACGTTTTGCGCAGCGAGACGAAACGCATCACATCGGCCGACGTCAAGGTCCACACTCGGCAGGAGCAGATGTACATGCGATGGCTCGACATTCATGCTAGTCTCCGCGGCAGGGGATACTACGCAGGAGCGGTAGAAGCGGAAGAGAAGCGCCTCAGAGCTGGCTGGAAGGAGGTCGTCACGGCTTTGATACGCGACGTTCGGGAATACAGGGAGCCTTCGCAAATCAGCGAAGCGGAAGAGAACAAGGATGCTGATCTCAGTCAGGCGACTTCAGTCGACAACGCGAGCGTCGCGACTTTTGGGGCTGACAGCCACGACGCAAGAGCATCAGCGCGCGGCAGTGCAAGCGCTAGCGACACGCAGGAGAAAGTGTACGCCGAGATCAAGGACCTACTGATCCGCGTCGATAGCGCAGAAGAGCAATTTCCGTCGAGACACAAAATGGTTGAAGAGATGCCGGAATGGGGCGCTTCTGATGTTCAGGGAAAACTCGCTTCGTTGTATTCATGGTACAACATCTGGAACGGCATCGAAGACCAGGTGGCCACTTTGCAGAGGTGGACAAACACGGAGGATTTGTCGCTGGAAGAGCCGCGGGACTCCACGCGCTACCCTGTGCGAGAAAGCGCAGAGCAAGCAGCTAAGCCGGATCAAGGAGCGAGCAAGAAGCTCGGCTTTGCGAGCGATATGGTGGTGGAGCTTGGTCCCCAAAACCTGCTCGAAAGGCTCGTCAAGGAGGACACATTGCAGGCCACATTTGAAAAGCGAACACTTGCACAGCTCAACGTCTTCGTCGTCAAAGCTCGGCGCTCCATCCTGGACAACAGCGCTACCTTTGGCCGCCTCAGATTGCCTTCGTTCGAGCCGATGCTCTTGAGACTCATCAACTTTCCGACGCGGCTTGTGTACAGCGCGTTGCGTCTGCGTCTCGTCAACGGCTACAAAATCCGCGAGCCTTCTATCCTCATCGTCGACTCGATGATCGACGACATTCGCGCCGGCCTCGCGCTCGGTTGCCGTGTCAAGCTGCAATACGGCGCCGTAGCGGAAGCTGAGCCGCAGCGAGGATGGAACCCACCATCGTGCATCGCGGAAGGCTACGATGCGCTGATGAGAGAAGCGCTCAGGTTCTTCTTTAGACTTTTGAACATCAAACTGCGCGGCTCCGTCTTCTTCAAAGAAACGGAGATCTTGGAACCCGAATGGGTTTTCCTGAGCAATGCGTCTGAGGTGATCGAGCAAGGAGACATTGTCGTCGCCAGGAGTGTGATCCGGGTCGTCAACAAGGTGAGAATATAAAGTCCTTTGCATCGTTCTCATCGCGCCGGCTGACGATCAGCCTCTTCACACCTCAGCTCTTTGCACGAGTCGTGACGTACATTGAGCGCGAGCTAGCGGCACCCAGTCTCACAAGAGGCGCAAGGATTGGTGCGCCCACGGACGTGATAGGCGGATTGGCGTCGGGTCACAACCCGCGGGGCCCAGCCACGGCTGGAGCACCCACCCGAGGCAAGGTGCTGATGACGCTAGAAGAAAAGGTCAAATGGATTCATCTTGTTTTCGACAATGTGCGCGTTCGATCGCGTAAATTGCTCGGATTTGCTCGTGACATCCGCAACAGGCTCGACAACGCAGCCGAGTACGATCTCAACAGCCTGCAATCTCCATTAGAGGGAGCTTCTGGCGACGAGGCCCACCACAGCGATGCCAGATCGGCCCAGTCTGGCAACGGTACGGGACATGGCATGGATCTCAACACTTTTATGCAGACCTTGATCAATGCCGATTACTTCTTGGTTCTGACAGGAACATTCGAGGCTTCGGGCATCTACGTCATCGCGGAGCCCAGCTTGCACGATAAGCCTGAGCTTATCCGGGAGCTGTTCAATCGCTGCATGCGCTACGGAGGCTCTTCAAAGGGACCAAATGCTTTGAATGTAGACGGGGTGACGGCAGCTGCAGCCAACATGCATCCCTTAGACAAGACACACGAGGACGAAGAAGGCTCAGACATTGGCGGAGGTGATGCAGCATCGCGAGCAGACGACGCTGAGCTTTCGCAGCCACCACGCTACCTCTTGCTGATGAGTCCTCGAGATGGCTTCATGTGGACCGGACGAATCATGTCGCTCGACTTGCCACCGCTTGGGGTGGACCTGCAGGAGAGGCGCCTGCGCCTGATTGCTGATGGTCCCAAGATCAGGCTCACCATGTGTAAAGCGCACCTTTACGGTGTGTTTCAAGCTGCCTCTCTGTTCCAACAGCAGCAAGCCAATGTGGCTTCTTCGTCTTCCGCGACTGGCGTGCCAAACGTCAAGACGCACGCCCAGGAGAAGGAGTCCGGCAGTCCACAACAATTGCAGCCCTCTCCATTCCCGCTCGAGGTCATTCACGAACACATGGCTCATATGTCTGCAGTCCAGACGGAGCTCAGAAGGGTGAATAAAGGCGTCTATATGCTGTCCGACACAGTCATCCGAGCGGTTCCGGCTCTCCGGAGAAGCCTACGACATCGCAATCGGCCCAATGCGGCATCCCAGGCTACGCAACAAGACGCCGCTGGCAACCGCGCAGGACTGACCGGACCGGCTTCCAGCGACGACTTGATCCAGAATTGCTTCGGCATGGCGGCGGAACAAGGCTTCCGTGCGCTCCCTTTCATCGAGTCTGACAGGCTGCGGGGGCAGATTATGCTGGCGCTCGCGCGCCTCTCCATCGACTGGGTGGCTTTCATTTGCGACGATTGCATACCGGGTGACCGCAAGACCTTCAAGTGGGCTGTCGCTGCTCTCGAGAACGCGATGCAGGTGACGCGAAACGAAAACATCTTCAGACTCAGCGAGGAAGACTTTGGACTAATGAGAACAAAGGTGGCGAGCTGCATGGCTCTCTTGATCTCACAATTCGACATTCTTGGCGCTCGAAGCAGTGTAGCCAAGGCGAAAGAGGAACAAGAGAGACTTGATCGTGAGCGTGCCGAGCGCGAACGTCTGCGTCATGCAGAGTCGTCGGTTGTCTCGGCGTTGCGCGCGAACCCTGCGCTGAAGGACGGAGCCTCTGCTGCCGCTGCATTAGATGCCTCCCATAAGGCAGAGGCCGCCAAGCTTGTAGCGGATACGGGTGGCGTAGGAGCCCCGCCCATGCTCAATCGTCACGACAGTGGCATGCAGGCGACCGAGGAAAGATGGATGGCGAAGGTGCTCGAGTGGGAGGCCGCTCGTCAGGAGACCGAAACGGAGCAACGCCTCATAGGGCGTGTCCTCGATGAAACTATACCAGAAGATCGAGGCCTTCAGTTCCTGGCTCAAAACAGCAGCAAGTATCAGATTCGATGGCAGCAAGGGCGTTTCATTGGTGCTGGTACCTTTGGGACCGTGTACTCTGCTGTCAACCTAGACTCCGGAAACCTGATGGCAGTGAAGGAGATACGGTTCCAAGACATCTCTCAAAATCCGTCTCTATACCGCCAGATCAAGGACGAGATGAGCGTCATGGAGATGCTCAGTCATCCAAACATCGTAGAGTATTACGGCATCGAAGTGCATCGAGACAAGGTCTTCATTTTTGAGGAATACTGTCAAGGAGGTAGCTTGGCTCAGCTACTGGAGCACGGCCGAATCGAAGACGAAGCTGTCGTGCAAGTGTACACGTTGCAGCTCCTGGATGGATTGGTCTACCTGCATTCTAAAGGAGTTGTGCATCGCGACATCAAGCCAGACAGTGAGTGGAGCGCAAAGAGTGATTATTCTTACTGCATTGATACTTACGACGCCTTGTGTTGCACGACAAAGATATTCTGTTGGATCACGTGGGCGTGATCAAATTTGTCGACTTCGGCGCGGCCAAAGTTCTTGCCAAGAACTCCAAGACTATGCAGCGCAGCCGTCGCCCCGGTGCCGTGGGTCCAGGCGCCATCAAACAGCAAAGCAAGGGCGCCCCGGGGGGCATGGGAAGCTTACAAGGCACGCCGATGTATATGTCGCCTGAGGTCATCAAGGGCGAGACTCGGGGCAGACGAGGTGCTATGGACGTGTGGAGTCTTGGATGTGTCGTTTTGGAATTCGCTACGGGTCGCAGGCCATGGAGTCAGCTCGATAATGAGTGGGCAATCATGTTCCACATTGGCATGGCGCAGCAGCATCCTCCTTTGCCCGACCCCGGTCAGCTCAGCGAGGTGGGCATCGACTTTATACGCCAGTGCTTAACCATCGACCCATACGACAGACCATCAGCGAGCGAGATGCGCGAGCACCCTTGGATCAAGGGTCTCACCGATGACCTTCGCCGGGCTGACGAAGAAGAGAGTGAGTTGCAAAAGTCGTCTTTGAGCAGATCTTCTGACGCGAGCGCTAGCTGACAAGACAACTTGAATGACCCGTCGCAGGAGCAGCGGCTGCAGCTGCTGGGGCTGACTATCAGCGCTTGAGCGTTGACGGCGATGATAGCGCTGCTGGTGTGGCGGCCATGGCCGCCACACCCGGCACTCGCTCCGTGAACGGCTTCAATTTTGGGGAGCGCCAGTCCTCTCAAACGCCGGGCTTGGCGAGCATCAGATCAGGCTATGCGGGTAGCATTTCCAGCTGGGCCCAAGCGACAGGCGCGGCGTCGAGCGTCACGACACCACTGGACAGTCTCGGAGGAGAGCCGCATTTTCCCGGCATGAAGTCGACGGGCACGAGCAGCTTGCACGTGCCGCGCGGCAGGGCGCAAGACTCTTTGCGGAGCGGTTCGGAAACGCCTCAGGAGAGCGCCGGTCTGGAGACTGGAACGTCGCAGGAACGCTTTTTTGGGGAGGATCCTGATGCATGTATACCGAGTTCCCAGAAGCACGAGGAGGCCGCAACCTACGCGGATTTGGCGTACGATAGGGAGAATGAGGAGAGGCGTCGGCTTGCTAGGCCTCAAGACGATGGTCTCTGAGGCCCACGATAAGTGTGCACAGATGAACAAAGAAGGGCGCCCCACTCTTTCCGTCTTGCTTGCCGCCAAGGGGGACAGCACGATATGCCTGCATCTGTTGACGTGCTTCTCGATAAAATTGTACAATCTATTGCGTTGCTTGCATCAAATACATGCCTCGTTTTCCGTCTATGCTTGCGCGATGCCGAATCCAGAATCATCTGCAGGCCGCACCAAGTCGAAGGGAGTGCCAAGAAATCCGACGACGAAGCACATCGTATTTCACATCGGATGATAGTGTGAAGAGTGAAGGGTACGTCCATCATTTCGCGCTCAAAAGTTCTTGCGATCACTCCCAATCCGAGTCTTCTCCGCTCTCTTCTTTCTTGGTGCTCGCAACAGCGAGCGCCCGAGCATCCTCTTCCTGCTCCTCCGCCTCCCAGCTACTAGTCTGAGGTCCCGTCGTCGTTTGCAGTCCCGAGTCTCGGCTGGACGAAGCGCTCATGCCCTTGCGGGCAGACGGCGCGATTGTATCAGTTTTGATCGGCTTTGGAATCTGTGCGTGCGCTTGGGCTTGGGCTTGGGCTTGAGCAGACGCTTCTTCGGCTTCTGCGTCCCAATCGAAATCATCCGATATGTTTTGACTGCTTGAATTCTGACCAGTCTTGCTCTTGCTCGAGCTGGCTGACTCGGGCTGGACAGGCGTCGATTGGGCTTTTGGGTGGCAGAGCGAATTGGTCAGGTTGACGAGGCCCACACAGCAATCACGCCCATGCCCAGCACGCGACCATCTGTCAGACAGACACTTACCCAGCTTGTTGTCGCCCTGCGGCGTCCCGTCTTGATCTCCCTTTTGGCTCACCTCATTCGCCGGCACGACCTTCACCAAGTCGCCCACCAAAGCGGACATTTCCTTGCCAACATCCCTAGCCAAATTTTCGCTGGCCGCATAGTACTTTTTCGCCAAGTCTTGACTCGCCTTCCAATCCAAGTGCGGCAAAGCTTGCTGAAAAGTCTTTGTCAATGCGGGCAGAGCCTCTGAAGGTGCGGCCAGTGAAGCCGTCGACGATTGTTCGGACTTCTCCCTTGTCTCGTCTTTGGCGCCCACGTTGTTTCCTTCGCCTGACAAAGATGAGAGCGTGGACGCTAGCGATTTTTGCAACTCCAGAACGCGAGGTTGAGCTTCGGATACCAGCGTACCTTGTACGCGCGTGAACCAGGCCTGAGCGGACCCAAGGGCTTGAGAAAAGTCTGTAGTCGCTGTGCGCTGATGTAGTCGGTTGTCTTTCACATCGGCACGCCCTCTTGCCGAATCAGAGTCCGCATCGAACAGTTCCTCATTGGGCGTCCCGAGGCCAGTGGATCCAGCTTGGCTGCGCTGAGATCCCTTGGGAATAGGTAAAGCCTCGCCCATTTCGGAGTACTGCTCCCCATCAAAGTCTCTTCCGCTATCCGTCTTTTCAGAATCATCATCCAGCGCTTTCGCCTTGCCCTTGCCCTTGTTCGAAGTATTACCAGATGTGGTCTCTCCCTCTGCTGAGGCCTCAAGAGGCACTTGTGCTTTCTCTCTCGCCGCCTTTTGAGCCTCGTTGAGTTGCGCCTCTAGCTTGGCAGCTTCAGCGCGAGCCATGGCCATCAGACCGCCCTGAGCGTCGATTTGTTTCCGAGCTGACGCCAACGTGTCTTGCGACTAGTAGCATACAGTACGCAGCGTATGATTAGCATGCACCTTTGAGTCGGTCGATTACATTGCAGAGAAAACGACTCACTCTCTTGCTCACGCCAGTCCACCAACTTCCTAGACTGCCGACCAGCTGCGACACCTCCTGTTCCAATGTTGGCTCTGCTCCTACGGATTGAGCTGTCTGATTCGCTTCTGACCCGCTCTCATCTTTTCCCCTCGACCCGTCTGTAGCGCTGGCAGCTGGTAGACTCATCGTTGCCGACGAGGTCGAGTAGAAATGAGCATCCGTCACGTCCATGACGAAAGTTTTAGAGGAGTGCGGTGTGCGCGCAGATATTCGCTGATGGGACGGGCAAGTCACTTGAAGATGGACTGTAGACCTTTTCGATTGCGCTTTGAGTTGTGGTGCTCTCGGTCACGTTTTCAGCCCGCACTCGTGGCTGACGTTCCAAAGTGATGGAAGTGTGAGTGTCTATGAGCCAGTACAGTGGTGAGTCTTGAGTGAGTCTTGTTGCAACTCTGCTGCTCGGTGGTACGGCGCGTGCTGCGTGTGGCTGCGCAAACCAAAATCAAGCCTGCAGCGCACAGGCATCCCAGCAGTCACGTGGACAAATGCACGCGGTCGATATGTCCAAGGACTCACACTTTGACTCAAAACTCGCCCCAAGACTCATCAGACTCAAACTGCAAACTCATGCCGGCTTCCGCTACCTCCGCTGTCTCCGCTATACGGATCTGCATGGATGCACCAGCATAGCGCCGGATCGAAGCATATCTGCCCTCCGCTTTCATCTTCTTGATTAATAGGAGTCGCATGAACAGTCGTGAATGTACAAGCTGGGTTGGATGCGTTGCAAAAGGGGAGGAGGGGATGAAGAGTGTCGACATGATGAACCTATATTCACGTGATTCTTCTGATTGGTGTGATACATGCATGGAAGTGCGCAAAGGGCGACTTCGTCATCTAAGCTTTCTGAGAAGCGTCCTTTTCCGCATTCCTTCTTCTCCTATATTCGCTCAATCCCGATCTCGCGCTGGCATCCCTCAAAGTCTTGGAAATGCTGTCCTGGGGCAGATAGCCTTCCTGCTCGAGCTGCTTGCGAATCTCGAGGTCGGGAGCGGGTGCCCATTTGCTGTGCGTTCTGATTCTTGAGCCGTAGATGTAGAAGAGGAAAGGAGAGGGAGCGAGAATCAAAGCTACGCAGCCTAGCAGTGTGCAAGACCATTGAGGGCCCCAGTAAGAGGTCCACCAGATGCGCGTGAAGAGCGGGAAGCCGCTTGCAGTAGCTGAACGGATGATCGTGTTGGCAGCGAGAGCGCTGGCAGAGTAAGCCAGATAGGAATCTGTAATGTATGTAAGCTGTGTAGGATGGAGTACAATGGTGAGTCGGTATGCTGACGTGGAGGTGAAAGCAAAAGCGAAGCTTCGTTCTGCGCTTGCCGACTTACCAGAGAGATGAAGATCAGAGTAAAAGAGATGCCGATTGGGATGAGGGCGAGCGTTGGAGCGATCCAATGCACCGATGGATATGCGCCCGTCCATCCAAACCAGAACAAGCCGACCACCAAGAAAGGCGCGGCCCACATGCACCCAATCAAGCGCTCTTCAGGCGGCGGGGAGCCTTTCCAAAGCTCTTGAAGGTCGTAGTACTTCCACCACATCTTGACATTCCACAGCGCACCGACCGTCGTACCGATCAGCACGGCTAGAAAGGGAAGACTGGATAGGCCCAGATTGAATTCGGTGGGTCGAAGCGTGGCAAAGACGACTGGGACGCCTTCGAACAGGCCATACAGCAGACCATACACCTGCAAAAGAGAAGTGAGAAGTAGTCTTCAGCAATGGCTTCCTATTGATCATCAATCAGCCAGAGACGTATCATCACTCACTACCGAGATGTAGATGGTGATGAGGACGAGCATGGGCTCCAAAGCGAGGATATGGAAAGGTCGGAAAAGGGTTCGCTCGGCAATTCCTCTGAAGGAAAAGTCTTGACGTTCAAGGGGTGCCCAAGCTTTAGCATTACCTTCCTTGCGCAGGCGCACAGCCTTCTTCTTGAGCAAGACCGGAGCAAAGGTTTCTTCCAAAAAGCACGCAACAAATGCCCAACTAAGGAAAGAGTAGATGAGAAGGACTAGGGTATGGATGCATGGCACGATTGGAGCGCACGACGTCAGCTCGGGGACGACGCAAAAGTCCAAAGATCTGACGACTCACCCCAGAAGACCCATTCCCATCCAACGGTCTGGGTGACGAACGAGCCGACGACTGGCGCGAGCGCTGGTCCCAGGAATACCGATCCGCTAAAGGCGCTCATGGCAAAGCCTCGATGAGTAGGGTTCATCACGTCCGCTATCAGTCCTCCCGCATTGGTCAATGGTGCGGAAGCGGCAGCGCCGCTCAAAAGTCTGGTGATAAAGATGGTCCACCAGTTCTTTGCAAGGGGTGGACCGATGATGAATGCGGTGTAGGAGAACATGGAGATGATGAAGATTGGCTTGCGACCGAATAGCCTGCGTCAAAGACCAGACGGCGTGAGTTCTGCGTGTCTGGTGATGCTTTCACACCTACACATCGAATGGGCACTCACTCGCTAAATGTTGACCAGAACAGCGGACCGATGCAGTATCCGATCAAGAAAGACGAAGTGAGCGCTAGAGTAGCGATGACTTCTGAAATTTGAAATTGCATCATGACGGGCATCACGGCGCCGCTAGGTGCGGCCGAAGCAAAGGTGCAATTGACGGTCAAGAAGATGACCAGTCCCGACAACCACCATTTCTTCCTCAATGACCAATTTTGAGGATTTGCGGGATCATCAGGACCATCCCAATCAACACGATTCTGCTCATCCTCTTCCTCCTCTTGCCTTTCTGCCCTGCTCTTTTCAAGGTTGCCACCAACTTCGTCAGCTTCTCGCTCGAGCGCAGCGTTGGCTTTTTGAGCCCCTGTGCCTGATCGCTCGGGCACTTGCGTCGAGTTGCTCGAGCCTGTATCACTCGGCGAGGAAACGTCTCCAGGACCAGCTTGGCCTGTCGAGTTGCGACCCGAACTTTCGAATGCGCTGCCTCCGTGGCCCTCAGAGCTTAGCAGACCCGGCGTCATGGGCGGTGTGATGTACTGCGAACGCTCCGAGGCAGGAGTCAAGTACTGACTCCGCTCAGAAGCAGGTGTTCTCCCAATGGACGACATACCGTCCAAAGTTGGGCGAGTGAGTGAGTAAGTGAGTGAGTGAGTGGGTCGGCTCCAGCTGTTTGGACGGGTGGGATGTGAGAGAAAGATGAATCTCCAAGCGTATTTTTGAACGCTATCCGTCAAGAAATGACTATTGGCGATCTTGCTCGATCTGCGATCGACGGTCGGGGCAGGGCTGCAGCTGTACTTGCAGCCTGATCTGTCAGCAACAATGGAGCAGCGAGCAGAAGCCAAGCCACTGACAAGATCAAACCTTCGTAATCCCTTGATGCGGCCGGCCCCCGGCACGAGCAGCCACAACCAAGCGGATTTAACAGTCACGAGTCAGTCGCGAGTCTGGTCCTCCACCAAAGGAACAAGCTAATTAGCGGAAGTCGTTGCACACAGATACAGCAAATGCGCCGACACACACCGACGGAGGAAAGAAGCCTACCCAGCCGGCAAATCGACATCGGTAGGTTGCGGCAAAGTCGAGTAGAACCAGCAGTCACAGTGCTGGCCAAGTCCAAGATCGGAGCAAGGGTCTCGCGCGGTTTGCCCGATCCCTCGCCTATTTTCCTCCGCATGCATATATGCGCTGCCACCGCGGATCGCAGCGCGACTTCATGTGGAGCTGCGTTTACGTACGCCATGCCATCAGCATCGCGTCCACTCACAACTGTATCAGCGAAGCGCTTGCACGTCCGCGGTGGGATGACGCACTGTTGCATGGTGGTGAGTCTGGAGCGTTGCGTACTCGTGACTGTGGTCGTGAATGTTCACGCGCCGTACATGAGCCATTGATGATGATCGCTTCGGCCTAAAGAAGACCCTTGAGATCCGTAGCGTCTCGTGCAGATCTGGAATTTGTTCACATCCTTAGCGAGGAGGACGAGCATCAAGGTACACTTCTGTACCTTTGGTCACGACGAAGAAGTCTTGGGTAACATGCTCGTTAAGACCAACCCTTGAAAAGACTGCGCCGCCCAGACGTCAAGGCTCCAAGAGCGCGGACTCGATCGTCGGGAAATTGGGTATCCGATTAAGAGTACATTGGCAAACCCAATTGGGTGTGTTGGTGGAATACATTGCGAGGAGAGAAGGCATGTCACGCAGTGCTCGAACGAGTCTGAGAGGGTCAGGGCAGTGGGGTCCGCGCGAGCGCCTCGGAGCATCTCCGTAGACGAGCTTCTAAACGGGCCAAACGTAAGAAGGGGAGTCTTTGAATCGTGCATCAAGTTTCTTCCCGCAGTACTATCGACCAGCACCTTCGACGAGCTTGATGCTCAGAAATTTCGGTTGAGGTCTAGTGCCACTGAGTCCGACCGTGATGGAGAACATTCTATCGAAGAGGAGCTGAACCCAAGCCTGGCTAGCTCTATGGCAAGCGGCAACGGGTTGACCTCCCGTTCCTTCCAACTCTCTCAAATGTCTCCAAACTACGCTGGGTTGCGGCGGGCCGTACCTTGTGCTGGCCTGATACGCAGCTTGCCATCTCTCTCCCAAACTCTTAGCGCAAGCTTTCGGATCCGGACATGCTGCGTGGCACTCGTAATCCCTGGCAGGATTGGCCAAACTCAACTTGAGGATGCGCTCCAAGAACCAGATCCTCTTTCTTTCCAGCTTTAGCAACGTCTCTTTCGACAGCACATTCAGCTCTTCCAATGACCAGGATGGCATATTGTCCAGCACGTGTCTGGACGCTTCCTTATATTCCGCTTCTAGACCGTGCCTTTCACCTAGAGCCATAGCTTCGATAGGTCTTCCAGCCAATGCAGCCCTCAAAAAGGAGATGCAGCTCCTCCGTAGAAACGGAATCTGGTACTTGTCGTCGAAGCGCATCAGAGCGCCAATGTTGTACCACGTGACTAGCAGTTGCAGGTGGGGATAGATGTGGCACAGGACGTCCTGAAATGTGGATGCGTCCTCGTCTGGTAGATGAACGTCCGCAACTAGACTGTGTTTGCTGATTGAAGGACGGCTGTCCTCTCGTGAGCCCCTGCTTCGCCTCGAGGGCGTGCGTCGCGCACGTCGTTCTGTGAGCGAGCTAGGCCGCGCTCTCGAGCTCGCACAAGGACTTTGGAGGGGAGGTGCCGAGTTGCGCACTCGCACAGGCGCTCTTTGAGCAGACACCGAATCAGCAGACGAGATTGCTCGTCGGGGTTCCAGCTGCGGTGAGCTAGAAGGAGTGGCTAGATTTTGAAGGCGGTTCGAAAGGCCCTGCACGTCGAGCGCACCGATATCCCGCGAGCATTCTTGTTGCGCTGGCCGAGCGCCAGAAGCTGTTTCCGCCTCATCTGTCCAAATAGCGTCTTGAGCATCGAGAGCTTCTCCATCACGCTCTTGTGAGTGCCGTGCATCATCCTCATTGCTTTCAAGTAAGCTGTGATGCGCTGTGTGAAATGATGCTCTGGGTGAAGCGTGACCTCGAGGGGAAGGCAACCTCAGCTCTCCGTCTACGTCGTCCCCTTGGGAGGCTTCGATGGTCGTGTCCCTCTGGGCCAAAGGAAGAGGTGAATCCGCTTCACGGCTGGAAGCGGACGGCTGCAAAGGCTGCGCCTGCGATGAAATCCTCTCCAAAGCGGTCGGAACGTCGGATGTGGGCGCTTGCTGAGCGCTGTGCTGCAGCTCTGAACAAGGCTCCGTGGCCGTCGTCGATATTGCATCCTCTTCGTCCGAGCAGACCACTTCACTTTCGCTCCAGCCACCTTGGAGCAAACCCCGGAAGAAAGGAGAGGCGTAGTACAGCACGCTGCGTGGCAGCAAGCGTCAGTCAGTGCCTGGCGCAGTCATGAGGTCAAAGGGGGGATCTGTGCCCAGCTTCTCAACTCACTCCTTGTGCAGATAAAATCGCACACCACCACAAGTAATTTTGACATTGCCGCGATTCTCCGCATCCTTTGAAAATTCGGGATTCAAAGCGAAGCTGACTTCTCCATTGGAGGCGTGAGACCTGAGCTGCTGGGCGTCTTGCCTCTGATGAGGCCCAGAAAGATGAGCTGCACGACGCTTGGGACTGTATGGAGAGGTCAGCGCTTCGCCGTTCGTTGTCGTGGTTGTGAGACTTGGGGCCAGCGGTTGACTACGACCTGTGCCGAGCGAGCCGATGCCAAAGAGAGGTGCTGGTGGTGGTGGTGGTGGTGGTGGAGGAGCAGCAGTAGCAGCGTTGATAGCGGAGTTTGGGCTCGTGACGGTGTGAGACCAGGGCGCCGAACCGGACACGTGGCTCGTAGCCGCTCCTTCTGCATGAGGAGAGTTGGATGAATGGTGATCTACAGGATGTTGAGGGGTGCAAGAGTGATGCGGATGGCTCATGGATCCCGCAGCACCAGTCACGTTGAGCAGAGCTGGAGAAGGGGTGGTGGCAGGTCGAAGGCTTGGCCGGTACCGCATCCACGGACCTCCATGTGCGCCTGCGCTGTTCGTCGTCGCTGCTTGGCTCGATCCTGCTCCTGCTACCTCGTATGCTGGATGGCTGGATCCGTTTTGGTTGCTCGAGTTGGATGAGCTACTCGTCATGCCACTCGAGACGTAGGGGCTGGATGCTTGGATCATGGTTGCAGCCAAAGACTTTGACGAGCAACAGCGATGCCGCTCGCCTACTACGAAAGAGCAAGAACAGACGATTTCTCCTCGCTCCTCGATCAAGAGGAGTTGATCAAAGGCCAAGTTCTGGATGTGATTGATCGGAGCGAGGCGAGGCCCCTGCCGCCATTCGTGATTGAATTGATGCAGCAAGCTCATGCACCGCAAGCCACCGGATTGAAGGGACAGACGCGATGCAAGCAGGCAATTTTGAATGCACGCAACGCTCCCAATTACCCCCGGGCCTCTATCTTGTATAGGAGGAAGGGCGCCCGCGATTACAGCATGCGCTCGTGGGGATAATCACGAATGGTGAATGAAACGTTCAGATTTCAATCTTGAATCCAAAATTGAGAGCTAAATTGATTCAAAATTCAAGATTGGCGATTTTCGATTGGTGCGGGAGAGTCACGTGAGTCGCAGTTTGACTTGCGTGCACGCCTTCAAAGTAGGGAACCGCATGGTCGCGCGCAATCTTGAATGGACGCCGCGACCAGCCGCACGTGAAGCACTCACACTCAAGACTTACGCGACTGGACGAATGTGAACGTCTGCGCGCTCTGAACGCTGTTCGTCGCGAAACGGGGTCTCGGCACTTCTCAAACCGCCGTCAGCATTGGCACACGACTCCACTGCCTTCTCAGTCCGGCATTGTGGTCGGCTTCCATCCCTTTCTCTAAGCCATCGTCGAGTGCCTCCTCAATTCGCGCCGCGACCGAGTTCAGCACAATCCCTTTTGCAGACATGCCCATTCTCCCTACCGAACGCAGCTAAGCCGAGAAAGGCCTGCATCCGCCATCGGAACGGCTGAACGAAGGGATTCCGCAACTCGTCTGATGCATGGCTCGCATCCGAAGCAGCTCCTCAGAGGCAGGCGTACCTAGCCTGCTCAGTTCTCTCACGTCCCAGCTTTGCTAGCCTCCGAGCGCCGCTCTGGCACTGATCTCGAGATTCCAACATGAGCTCGAAGATAGGGGAGACGCCGAGCGCTGCTATAAGCGCTGCCACCGTATCCGGCTCTTTGGAACATGGCTTAGACTCTCTCAAGGCGATACAGAAGCAGTATCGTAGATGGGAACCCTTGCCCAAAATCCTGTTCGGCTTTTGCGTGCTGCCCTTCAGTCCGGAATTGGAATCCGTAGACGTAGGCCTTCTGCAACAGTCATCGCGAGCTGAAACTCAAGAAGCTCTCGCGACCATTCAGTCGCACCTTATCGGACTAGAAATAGGCGACGAAGTGTACATCTTCGAACAGCTCGGCCACGCCGATGTGGCTTGGTTTCGCGGCTATGTCGTCTCCAGCAACAGGGTGCCTCAACCCGCTGCAAGCAACAGCAGCCGAAGCGAGTACTCCGCTTTCCCAGGCAGTCAAGCCGGCAAGTCGGGAGTCGCTGTCATTGAGGAGCCACAAGTATACGTCGGCCTGTTCCCCTCGACTCACATCCATATCCGCGAACAACTGGACGATGCCGAGCTGAGGTTGGCGGAGGTCCATGCTCTTGCAGTGGAGCAAGGCATCGTCGGAGCGACAGCCCCTCCGCATGGTGGCAAGTCTTCGACTTCGCACATGGAGACTGTGCATGAAGAAGATGAAGGCTCATCAAGCGCTCCTGGAACCCCGACCCCGGCAAGTGTTGCGGCGCCCAAGTCAACCCCCGATACTCGAGACTCTGACACATTCGTGCTGGAGAACTCGAATGGTGATGCGGAACGCCCTCCACCGCCTCTGCCAAGTCTCAAGTGTGGAGACGAGACCGCCAGCGGAAGCGATGAGCCGCTGGTGGACGAAATAGCGTGCGCTTTGCGCGAATGGAGCAGCCTTATGTACACCTACTTGGCACGCCGCGACTACGGTCTCTTCAATGCTGTTCGCGAGCACACCGACTTGCTGCACGTCGCTCGGAGGCAGCTGCTCGCACAGACACTTAGCGCCGAAGAGGTGTCGAAACTGCGTAGAGAGTGTGTAGCTAGGCTGGTCAAGGGCAACGTGCTGCAGGGCCTCGACGTCATTGTGCGACACCCTGGTCGCGGAGGTCTTGTGGACGTGGACTTTACCGGGAAAGATAGCGATCCAGAAAGCTGGGTTAGCGGCATCAGGCTTTTTGCTTTGCAAGCAAGCTTAGCGTACGTTGACCAGCAAGGGAACGCATCGACAAGCGCTGGCGTGGCGAATAGCACTCAATCCAACGGTCTTGAAGTTGCTGCTAGCACTGCATTCGGTATAAGCGCCCCTTCCACGTCCACAGCTGGGGTTCTTGGCGCTTCCTCCAGCTTTGCTGGCGGTTCGGGCAGCAGATCAGCCAAGCATAGCAGCATTGCGCCGGCTCCACACGCACGGTCCAGCGCCACGAATGGCGGCCCCTCATCAGGCAGAGACCCCCCAACAAGAGGTGTCAAGGTGAGCATACAAAGGTCCTTGATTCGAAGAGCGCTACTGCTCACCACTCATATGTCACTTGCACTTGCAGTATTTCCACGTGTACCTCGACGTCAAGGCTTTCGTGGCAAGCCCATGCGTCCCCGGAGAAACGTGCGAGCTGTATCTCTCGCTGTACAACAAAGCCGAGTCACGCTTTTTGACGGAAGAGTATTGTGTGGTGCTAAATCACCAAGGTGTGCCTGCGCGAGAAAGCGAAGGTCGCCTTGGCAAAATGAGGACCCTCTTCACCGACCTAAGCGCGACGGACATGCAAGAGCTCAATGTTGTTTGTCGCATCGTCCGCAATGGTGCCATGCGCATCACAGCTGTGGACTCCATCCGCTCGGCGCAGTCTTCTGGATTGCTGCCAGCGGACGTCTTGTCCGGTGACTTAACCGATGCGGGCTCGATCGATGGCGACTTGCCACCCGGCGGAGTTCCAGGTATGCGTCCGAATCGGATGGCGAGCACCCGAACTTTCAGGCGTCCATTTGGATGCGCAGTGCTCGAGCTCGGAGACCATCACAAATTTCAGACCGACATCGCCACGAGCAGTCCGATGCGGGAGCACGTGATGCCGATTTTCGTCCCACTCAACGAGGCTGCATTCAGCACGCTGCATCAAGACATCATAGCGTCGCGAATCAGAGAATTTGAGAAGTCACCTCGAGCAGAGCTTCTGGCAGTCAACATCAAAGTTTTGCATGGCGAAGCCACGAATTTGGTGCACGAAAATCCCAGTCTGCTGCAGGATGCGCCGCTGACTGCTCGCCTAGGCTTTCCAGACGTTGTGTTCCCTGGTGATCGCCGAAACGAAGCATACATCAAATTGTGGAGTGGAGAATTCTTCCCTGCCGGCACGAAGGTGCCTGGGGGTGGCGCGCAGAAGAACATCCAGGTCTCCGCTGAGATACGGCTCCGAGATGGCAGCGTGCTCGAACGGGCAATTTCGCGCGGAGCCGGGGAGCGACTTGTCACGCAGTTCGACTCCACTGTCTTCTATCATCAGAACGCGCCTACCTGGGGAGAGCTCTTCAAGCTCGAGCTTCCTAATGAGCAGATGGAGAATTGCCACATCTTCTTCAGCTTTAGGCATCGGTCTTCGAAAGAGGAACGCGCTGGAGGTGGCGCTAGCAGGGATGTTGCGGGGTCAGGCGGGGCAGTTAGTGGTCTTGGAACCGTGGCACAGGCTCTCAATGCGCCGTTTGCCCACGGATACCTACCACTCTTTGAGAACAGCTCTGCTTTCATTCCTGATGGCAGCCACACGTTGCTGCTGTGGAGAAGCTCCCGCCCAGCTCAGCATCTGAGCCCGGAGTTGTACTTCAGCTTGCCGCCAACTATCTCCACGGCTCAAAATCCCAGTGACGTCGTGCCCTCGAGTCTGGCATCAATCATTCAACCGTTGCGAGATTCCATGACGCTTCGCACATTTTTGGTGTCGACGCGCTTCACCCAGAACGAGGTGCTTCTAAAGCTGCTGAACTGGGAGCGCAGCTTGTCGCAAGACTTGCAGGAACTCAAAGGAGTCCTCGTCAAATTCACATTTGTGGGAGAAGTTGAGATCGTCAAATTCTTGAGGGACATCTTCGACGCGCTCTTTGCGATTGTAGTGAGCCCCAAGAATGGAAGCGGTGAGCTGGACGATCTGGTCTTCAATGCTCTGGTCTTCGTCTTGGGCATTGTTCAAGATCGAAGGGTAAGTCGATGGTTGTCTAAGCTTCGCTCGAAGTGCTCCCTGCTGACTTCCAAGCTCGTGTCCAGTTCAACAATTTCCGCGCTACATTGGACGTATACATCGAGAAACATTTCCACTCTCAGACAGCGTACACTCGACTCATGGCGTCGATGTCACGCCTTCTCGCTGATCCGAGTCGTACAGAGACCTCGAAGGACCTACGAGCTGCGATCAAGGTCTGGCCATACCTGTTCAAGTTCATCATTACCTCTCGCCAGAAACAGGGAGACACCACATCCGACGGCGCGATTGGACCCCTCGGAGGCGCTGTTGACGATCACTTCGAAGTTAGCTTCAAGAAGGATCTCGAGACTCTTCTTCGCTCCGTCAATCGCCTGATGTCCAGCACGAAGCCAGCCTCCATCGTCGGGACTCAGACGCTGGCACTCCAGCACTTTGCGGGTATCCTGGCGGACCTATCGAAGGTGTTCCCGAACGACGAGCTTGTACGCATCGAGACGGCATTCGTGGATAGCATCTTCATCACCAAAGGCCGCATGATGGTGTGGAAGTTGTTGCACATCCTGCACGTCACATGCACGAAGATTTTTGACGAGTCTGAGTCTCGTGCTCAATTGATTCCCAGCATCATTCGATGGGTCCGGCCTCACCTTGGACATTACGATGAAGGGGCACACACCAATACGGGCGACCACGAAAGCGCGAGAGATGCTGCTCGGATAGCTTGGATGGAAGGGGCGCGCCTTAGCGTGACCATCATTGGAGTTGTGCTAGACCGCTTGCAGAACAGCATCGTCGAGCAGCGAAAGGCCGGGCCCGCGGGGGCGCGTGCCATGCGTCAAGAGCAGGACAATGTCGACTACATTCTCTCCACCATGCCGTTGTTGCTACAGACATACAAAGTGTTCAGCAGCCCAGAGACTGTCAAGACTTTGCTTCGGCATCGATCACCTTCCACTATCGCATCAGCGGTTCCCGTGATGTTTCCTTCGAGCTACCCTTTTCCACTGATCGCAAAGCGGCCGGCAGGCTTCGCTGATGGCGCGCCACCGAGATCGGCAAGGAGGCGCCTGGTGACACACCATCACAACTTCCTCAATTGCGGGCTTGGAGAGATAGCTGCCGTGCTGGTTGTGCTGGTGATGCTCAGCCCTCGAAGACATCTGGCCGGCTTTCTCGATGAGCAGCTCGATCTGGAAGGCCCAGAGAAGCTTGCTGAGTTCCTCTGCAACTTTTTCGACGTGGCTACTGGCATCCTTCTTAACGAAGCGTATCCGAGCACTTGGCTCAACATCAACATTCTGGTTCATCAGATGGTGTTGAAAATCGCAGATCCCCTTGCAGCGTTACTGGTGCGGGACTTCATCCCACCCGCAGACGAATCGCAGAAGTTCAACACGACTTTGTGGAGATCAGCCCTGGATATGCTGCTCACCCTGCTGTCTAGTGATCAGCTCGTCATCGAACAATTCAAACCGCAACGGAGGCGGGCCGTGTGGCGTCTTGCTGGCGACATTCGAGGAGAGGGCGCACAAATCTTTGCCAAACTTTGGAACTCCATTGGCTGGCCTGACAAGCCTGACAAGCCCGTCGATGGCCGAGATACAGATGGCAACGATGCGGGTCGCCTCAACACTGGCGGATTCCAAGTCCAGTTTGTTCCTTCTCTCGTGGAGCCAGTACTTGAGCTCTGTCTCAGTCACCACGACGAGTTGCGTACATGTGCAGTAAGAGTGCTTGCTACGATGATCACCTCGGAGTGGCATCTCAATGGTGACTTCAGTGTCATCGAAGCCGAGATCATCGATAAGCTGGATGTGCTCTTCATCACCGATACCCAAGGAGACGAGATTTCTCGTGCTTTCTTCATCGGCCAGCTCAGGTCTCTCTTTGAGAGCCCGCTGGTCGATGCCAAGCTGCGAGAGCAAGTTCTGGCTTGTCTTGTTAGCGTCAATCGCTTCCTAGATTTACTCCTGAACGTACGGAGTCTACCCCCGGAAGAAGGCTTCGAAGACGATCGCGTCGCAGGCACGCTCAAGCTCTTGGGCTTTCTGCGCCAAGCCAACAGAGTGACAGCCTTCTCGACACACGTGCTGAGGCTAGTCAATGTGAGTGTGCTGAGGGACATTCCAGTCACACCTGGCCGCGCTCATTTCGCTGACGTGTCTGCCCACTTTCGTTGTAGCTTCATCTTGAAAATCGTAATTATGTCGAAGCTGCGTTGACGCTCAAGTTACACGCTGATCTGCACTCGTGGGACATGGACAACTTCGTCGAGCCGATTCCAGACCTTGATCTGCCGCGGCAGTCTCACTTCGCTCGGAAAGAGACCTTGTACACGCTCATCCTAGACTATCTCGGAAAAGGTTCCGCATGGGAGATCTCTATCGACATCTGTCGCGAGCTTCTTCATCAGTACGAGTATCGCTCAGTGGACTACGGACGCCTTGCCGACGTATTGCGTCTACAAGCTTCGCTGTTCGAGAAGATCGCAACCGTCGAACGTACCTTCCCTAGCTATTTCCGCGTTGCGTACTACGGGCAATCCTGGCCAAACAGTCTTCAAGATAAGATGTTCGTGTATCGCGGCCTCGATTGGGAGAAGTTTGGTGCTTTCTGCGAGAGACTGCACCAGAAGCATCCGAGAGCGACGCTCATCAAGAGCACCTCATTGCCTGATGAGTCGATCCGTCATGGAGAGGAAATGTACTTGCAGGTCACTGCTCTTCAACCCGAGGCTGATAAGCTCAAGGATATCTTCACCAACGCCGAGGTACCGCCGGTCGTGCGCGCTTACTTTGAGCACAACGCGACCGACCTATTCAGCTTCGCAAGGCCGATACGGAAAAGCTCTGAGGGAACGAGGAAGCCGGTCACGGCCGGCACGCAAAGCGCAGAACCGCAGAACCTCTGGGTCGAAAAGACCTATCTGCGCTGTGAAGACCATTTCCCAACTGTATTGCGGCGCAGTCATGTGGCCGGACTTTGGACCGTCGAGCTATCGCCCTTGCAAAATGCCATCGACGACGCAGAAGCGAAGACTTCAGAGCTGGAAAGCTTGGAGAAGAAGTATGCTGCACTGAATCGAGTAGTGTCCGGCAGAAATCAAGCCGCGGCGCGAGGAGCCAACACCAACCGCCTCTCCATGGCACTCAACGGCGCGGTCGATGCACCCGTGAATGGCGGTATCCCCATGTACAGAAAGGCCTTCTTTTCCCCGCAATTTGTGTCAGCAAACAGCGATAAAGAGCCTCTCATTCACAAGCTTCGGGAAGCCATCGACAAGCAGGCTGTGGTCATCCATCGCTGCATCAAGTTGCACGCGCGCATGTGTCCGCCGGAGATGCGGCCGTTTCACGATACTTTGGAGCGTTGTGAGTCCTATCAGTAAGGGCGACAAGTCTGCGCCAGGTCTTTGCTCATCCGCATTCTCTTGCGTCCATTGCAGTCTTCAAGCAAAATTTTGCAGACGAGATCACTCGCCTCGAGCTCGAAGTCGGTACGACCGAAGAGGAAGTCAGCCGTTCTAGCAGCGGCCATCAGACTAGCGTAGACAGCGGTAGAAGCAATCAAATCACCACACTGTCCACAAGCGGCAACGCTGGACTTTTGCTCGAACAGAACCCGTCGCACGCATATGCGTTGGATGCGAATAGTCGTCTTCAGCGCACTCCCTATGGATCCGATCACCTTCCTGCTCAGAGCCCGCTTCAAAAGCACATCAGTGAGTGTCGCGCGTCCGCGATAAGTGAGCGCCCACACATCACCACGCGCTAACCTCTTCACTGCAATGGTTTGTAGCGAGCCTGTCGAAGCAAGTTCGACCAATCAAGTCCTCGCTCGGACAATTGGACGGCGAAACGCTGGACGAGGGACTGCCAATCGCCAGTCCTGAGCCCGGTGTTGGCAGCCCTGTGCCCTACGCCCTCTCACCCAACGGAGCTTCGGATGGCGCCACCATGCGAGGTGCCACCCACACGATTCCCGCCTCAGCTATATCCCGTTACGAAGCCTCAATCTTGACCAACAACCGAGGCACTTCGACAAAGCAAGGCACAAGTCTCTTCTCTCGCGTGGAGGGTGGAGCGAGTCGCTTGTCGAAGCTGATGTCACGGAATTCTACGAAGAGATAGCCACGGCATGTCTCCTGATGACTTGGCGCCGCCGCTTTGCTCGCTCTGCTCATTCCGATACCTCATACCTTGCTGGCTGTGCATCCTTTCCTCCTGCTTCTCCCAATACCAACGTCTGTCGCGTGTTGCGCCTCTTGTCTTGCAATGCAATGAGGGCTGAAGTTTACAGAGAATGCCATTGACTCTAAAAGTATCCCGCAAAGTCAAGGCGGGCAATCAGTTCATTAACGCTGTCCACGTTGGCCTCGATGTGTGCATTTTGACCTTCCAAAATCTTCAAGTCTTCCTCCGTCATTTTCATCAGCCGACGTTCTTCGCGAGCCTTTCTCGACATGGTTTGCTTGGCGTTTGCCTTCAACGTTGCGCTGGCCGCTCCGGCGACTCTGCTCGCGCCTGCAGAGTCGCGCTCTCGAATGGCATGCAAGGTTCGCACGAATCCGCGTACGCGCGAGGTGAACTTGGCATACGAGCCTCGCAGGCGCTCCATCCGAGCTGGAGCTGTTGCGTCCGACTGCGTCGACCGAAGGTCTTCGCGACAGAGCGTCAGAAGGCCAAGAGCACTGTTGAGGATGCTGTCGATGTACACGCGCAGATCTGCTTGCCGCGCGCGCAAGAAGCACGTTTGCAACAGTCGCTCAAGCGTGGTCTCGTGGTACAGCGCCAGACTGAACACATCCTTGATCTCCAAAGCCGGTTGTGATCTGGATGACCCAGGTGGCGCGCCAGATGCTTCGTCGTCATCATTCTCAAGCATCGCAATGTCCTTGAAGCCGCTCGAAAGCCCGTCGCGAGCTTCAGCTTCATCGTGCAATTCGCGAAGTCGAGCCTTAAATCTTGTCCAAGACTCGTCAATGGCCGAGGTCGTAAAGGCGAATAAAACGGTTGTGATATGATGCACCTCGCGTCTGAAGCGCAAGCAAATTTCACGTGAAGGCTGATCATAGTCGAAAGGCAGTCTTGTCGGAGTCGTTTTGGGATTGCGTGCGCGATTCGCATCTTTGCGATTGCGATAGGCTGATTCTGGCCGCTTTCCTTTCACAGTTTCTTCGAAGAGGGCTCTCAGGACGGCTTGTGTCCGAACGAACTTCAAGAGCTGGTTGAAGAGACGTTGATATCTGGTGCTGATATTGACGTGGAGCAGAGGGGCAATCAAAGGAGGTGGCTCAAAGCTCAAAGTCTGCACAAGAGGAAGAGATAGGCTATGCAAATGAGACACAAGGACAGCGAGCACGGATACGACAGTCTCGGCGACTCACCAACCAATCAAGTCCATCGATTGCTGGAAGAATGGATATAGTCAGCGCGCGTAACATGGAGGCTATAGATGCATCGATCTCACAGTGCTTGTCCTGCCAGCTACGCTTATTTCTCTTGCCCTTCAGCAGGTCATCGGGTTGGACGAAAGCGAAGGACAATCTCGCATCGAGATCGCTGAGAGCCCGAGCTTCGGCACTGCTTTCTCCCCTTTCCTCGTGAGGTCTTCTGAGGTCAGCGAGGGATTCGACCACGCTAGCGTTGAGCTTTGATCGGATCTCGGGTCTGCCGGGAGGCCACGCTTCGTCGACATTGAGGATTCTGCCCAAGCCCGGAGACCAGCCCTCTTCCAACGTTCCAGACTCATCACCCTGCTCAAAAAGCACCATCGACACACGACTGAGAAAGCTTGCGTCACCAAGCAAAAGGAATTGCCGGCATGTCTCGAGGTAAGTCGTCAAGCCAAAATCGCGGAAGTAGCAGCTTAGCAGAGCAGAGTTGAGAAGTCGGGACCATTCGAGCATTGGGGAAATGTAGCTGTCGTATATGACGATAGAGACAGATAGGGCAAAGTCGTTGCGCTGTCCATCCGACGCCTGAGCGGCATGCCCCAGGTGTGTAAGGAGCGAAGAAGTCTCCGCGACAGGGTTGCCTGTGCTGACGTCCTCGTCGCCTGCTAGTGCCGGCGGTAGATGTACATCATCTGATTTCAGGCTCGGCAGAGAAGAGCCTGGCGTCTGATCGAAGAGCTTCAGAGCTCGTTCGAGCGATGCATGAGTCGCGGACCAGGCTACATCACGCCCTGCTTTTGGAGCTTCTTGGAGGGCTGCGTGTTCCGCCAGACCAGCCACATCGTTGGTTGGAATAGTGGCCGGGCTTGAGGGCCGGGACGGGGAGGCGTGCCTTATTCGACCATGCCGCCAATGAGCTATGCTGCGTTTGAGGTGTGCAATCTCGGACAGTAGTCGGTCCTGGTGTCGATCATAATCAGCTTTGGACCAGAGCCAGCTTGGAGCTGGCAGGGTATGCTTAGAGGCGGTCTGCATATAGGATAGCAAAGGGTGTCCTGATGGTGCAGCTTTGCGAAGAAGACGTAATGCTCTGCCACCTTCCAGCAAATCTCTGGCACAAGCGGCAGGAAGAAAGTAAGGAACTCGACGAAGTCGGAGCTGCGCCAGGAATCCGACACGCCATCAGCTTGGAGATCATGTAAATCACAAGCTAATCCCACTCACCTCGTATCCGACATCGAGTTCTCCCCTTGTATCCCTACTCCACCTGATTTCCGCTCCTGTCCATGGCTCGAAAACCCCGTCGCTTCCCAGGTACATCTCCTCTCGAGCCGACGAACCCGGCCAACCGATCCAAGCTGCCACGTCTGCCCTCCACGTCTTGCTCACTTGTTCCAAGACAAATGCCAAAGCAGCGGCGCTGAGAGCATCACCAGCAGTCAGTTGAGCTTCGGCTTCTGCATACAATCTTCCCAGTAAATTTGCCGCAAGCTGCGAGGGCTGTGATTGAATGTCTTGTACGTTGCACCAGACGCCGAACGAGGGAAAGGGCGGCTTGCGGACAACATCCTATCGATGAGGGTCGAGTAATCGCGCCAAGTAAGCCAATTTGTGAATGGAGCGAATGGTCAGACGTGTGGACTTACGCAGGCCAACGCCATCGAAAGGGATGCCAATATACGGCGAGGTACGTCCAAGCGCGAGCTCTCCATCGAGATATCGTTCTCCTTGATCCTCCCTTCGAGTTCGTTTCCCAGCCATTCAACCACCTGCCGGATTGCAGCAGCAAGCGCAAACACTTCTGGAATCGGCACATCCGTGCTGACGCTCAATTCCTCCAAGCGAAGCTCAATTCTGCGCCGCAGTGCACCAATCTCTAGAAAGGGGGCTGCAATAGCTTTAGAAGTTGAAGCCGTGTATCCGTGGATGCGCTCCTCGCCGATCCACTCAGTGATGCCATCCACGCTTCGCGACTTGCCCTTGCCATTCGCAGCTGAGGCGCGTACCCTTCGATCGTGTGTTAGTCGCCAGACGAATCTTGCTTTGTCTGCATCCCAGGCAAAGTGAGTCGAGGCATGCGAAGCAAGAGCCAGCTCTAGCGATTCCCTGACACTTTCTTGTGAATGTGCCGGAGCGAAAGACGCATCGCTGCTGGAAGATGGTCCGGCGTGGTCATACTTTGCGAGCCTGTCAAGGGTGAGATTCGAGAGGAAACATGAGCACTGCATCAGTTCGTGGCGAATAAGCCTCGAACAAGTGTATCACTCACACTAGTGCGAGAGCCTCTGCCGTTGAGGCATCTCGCTCGTTGACCATGCGATCGCTGAGAAAAGGCTCGACAAGTCGCTCGTCCGAGTCCCAGCTCCAGATGCGCGGAGGTGATCTTCCTTCCTCTGGTGGAGTCAGTGGAGGTGTAGGCGCATAATCTGTAAGACGCCGCTGCGTGCTGCCATCCCCAGGCAAAGGCAGATGAAACACATCGGAAAGCTCTTCTGGATTGAACGCGCCTTTAGGCTGGGCCAGACTCGAGATCGCGAGCAGCTGAGGTAGACCGCTCAGGCCTGAAGGTGTCCGGTCAAGTACATGCGACGAGCCAGCGAACGTATTCGCGCTTGCTCTCGCCTGTATAGAGATGGACCGAGGTTGACTTGGATCCAGGGCGGGAATGTCGAGACTGTGCGCATCGTGCGACATGGTTGCCCCGACGCGCTTTCTACATTCGACACTCCCCTAATTGCGTGAGTCACTCGCACTCGCGATACCGACGCCAACAAGCCTTTGGTGGAAAAGACTACAGAGTTGTCTGGCCGACATTCGGCGTGGCGCGAAGGCAGGATGGATGGTGATTTGTGTGTTGTCTGGGCGAAGAATGCACTCACGACGCGTCCCTGCCATGGCTGTGCGCGTTGTGTTGCGTTGCGCGATTTGGCGCGTGATCGGTTCGGATCACCTGCCAAGCTCGACTCGTGACTCGTGATTCGCGGTTCTCCACATGAGACTCACGCTGCTGCATGCACAGTCATCAGTCACGAGTCACGAGTCTCATCAGTGAGTGGCGGGAGTCAAGAGTTATTGAGTATCGGTGGTCAGCAGCCTGCGAACACTCGTGACTTGGAGCACAATCACAACAGTCAAAGCTAGTGGCGAAGATCGCTTTCTCGTGCAACCTTTGGGCCAACCACCATCCAGCAAATAGGCAACGTGATCCTCTCTTTTTCTCTCGCTCTCGATTGCGTGCATGTCGTCGGAGCGGTACAAAGGTGGTCGGAGATCGGCAGAAGGACGAGGTGGCAAGCATGGGCACGCAGGTCGACCATCGGAAAGGGTGCAGAGGCTCAATGCGGACAGCGAGCTGGAGAGCAGCGTCCAGAACATGTACGCGAGAGCCGAGAGCAGTACGACGGAAGCGTCCACTCGACCTGCCTCTTACACCCGGGATGCTGCGAGGTGTCATGTGCTTGGCCTCCCTTGGCAACCCCCAAATCTCAGCAGCATGTGCGTGGATCGAGCTGCTAGGTACTTCAACACGCACGTATTGCCTGCTTATAGCACAGGTCCCATTGCTGCAGGAGGATCGCGCGCAGTACAGACAGCCAAGCGCTCAAATCGATCCGATCACCCTTCCTCCAAACGTCGACGTGGCGCCCAGAGACCATTTGGCGCGCCGCCAAACAAGGACGTCGACGACGACGATGCAGACTACCAGCCGGAGGAGGAGGTAGCGACACATGCGGCGACTTCAGCATCTTCCTCTTCGCGACAATCACGGCAAGCTGCAGAGCCTGGGACATTGGCGAGTAGCCGCGTCATCCCCGTCAGTGCTCTATCGGACCAGCCGCCTCCTCCCTGCGGCACATATGCACAAGAAGTGCACAGAGCCAATCATGAGCTCCTTCTCACAATCCCATCAGAGCTCTCGTCAAGCCTGCTTAAAGCCGTCGCCAAGCACCGCCCGGAGTTTCTGACGACCCACGTACTTTGTACTTATTTTGCGAGGTGTGATCGATTACTGCTTTCATCTTCAATACCTCAACTGCTTAGCAAAGCACCACTAGCTCGCTTCCTCGGCACCGTGGGAGAGAAGGCGGACGCATTGAGGATCATTTCGCTCAGAGGACTGACGAACTTGTCTGATGAGGCTGCGCAGAAGCTATTCACATTTGCAACGCGTCTTGAAGAGGTGAGCAATTCGAGCAGCTCTGCGAGTGGGTCAGGACTTTCTTGCTCAACAGATTCTGTGTTGTTCTCTGAAGGTGGACCTATCAGGGTGTGCTCGCATCAGCGCGAAGACCCTGGAGGTGCTCGTGAGCCACAATCCCCGGTTGCATACCGTCAACATCTCATACACCGACGCTGGTCCGGCAGGATTGGAAGAAGCGCTCCTTGCTAGACGTTTGCGTGTGCTGAAAGCTGCAGATGTCCTTGGTCTTGTGAGATGTCGCGAGACCACTTTACCAGTTTGGCTCAGCATGGCTGATTCCCGATATGCTCGACTTGCCTTTCAGACGGGAAAAGCAGTGACTGCTGCTGTCAATTGCGCAATGGCACGCGCTGCGGAGGTTGAGCCTCCATTCGTGCCTCTGCTTGAGCTTCGCAAGCTAAAGGTCAAGGTGAATTGTATCGGCGCGGTCACGGCGCCCTCATGTCTTCTCAGCAATGGTCCTCTTCCTTCCAGAATACCATCATCGACGAGGTAGGTCTTGGAGCGCTAATCAAACTCTGTGGAGCAAGATTGGAAAGCCTAGACATCAGCTATACTGCCCTGCGGACGCTCATGTCTTTGGAGACAGGTCCAGTGTCCAGCGGGTCACCTAGCAAGCTGCAGAAGCTCGTTCTGAATGGGTTGAATTTGTCAAAGGGCACAAGCCTCTCCCAGCTCATCGAGTGGTCAGCACCTAGTCTCTTGAACCTTCAATGCTCTGATATTGACGATAAGCACTGCTGGAGGTGGATCACGCGCCTCGAGGGGAGAGATTCGTACCCCTTGAGGAAGCTGGTGATTGGCGATACTTGTTTTCGAATGTCCTCAATAATGAATAGCCCGGAGATATGTCGCACATTTCCATCACTCAAGGTGAGCAGGAGCAGAATTTCCACACAAGGAACGCGCAAGCTAAACCGCTTTCGCCCTATTCTTGAGGCCCTCATTCTCAAGGGCAATGTTCACTACCTCGGCAGCGAAGATCCACTTTTGCAGAGACTCGAGGAAATCAGCGCTGCTTCGAAGCGATACAGCCTTGTCAGCGGCGCCAAACCTCTGCTATTTTGTTTCGTGCCGCAACATGCACCACTGCGCTCGGTAGACCTTTCAGATAGCGGCCTGAGCAGAGATGAGGTGGCCGATCTCGTGTTGAGGAGTCCTTTCATGGAGGTCAGTGATTCCTGGCGATTAAGTTCATTGCAGTGGCTCATCGTATCGCCTGCACCTTTTTGCTGCGATGAACGCTTGTTGCAGTCCATCAACTTGACCGGATGTCGTAGCATCCCAGTGCAACAGCGACGGTCATACTTTGAGGTGAGGAGCAGCGAGCAGCGCATGCGATGCAGTGTGCCTCGTTCGGATTTTGACCGTTGCGATTTTGCTTCACTGCCACAGCATTTCGATGTCGCGTACGCCAACGAGATAGCCGCCTTGAGAGAGCAGCATCCACACCCAGCAGCGATGTTTCGCTGATTCTACCCATGGAAACAGCTTTGCGAGTGCAGTCTTTGCTACACATACTCATCCGGACTTGCTCGTTTTCTCTCGTTCACATTGGGTGGGCGTTCAGCTCGTCGTACATTTGTCGAAGTATGTAGTCGAATGAAATCAGCATCTTTGACCACTACGCCATGATGTGTGGCCAGGGGGTAGTCAGAAGGCATAGCAGAGCCTACATCCTCGGTGTAAGGTGCTTCCTCTAAGGTCGGCGGCGATCCAAGCGAGTCACGTGTTGCAAAGAGGAGCTCTGCATATGTCCCGGTAAAAAGTAGCCGGCGGCAAGGCACTGGATTGTTCAAATTATTTTAGTATTTACAGACTTGCACCAAGTTTTTTCCCTCACGCACGCCCTGTCAGCTGCATGCAAGCCAGGTGGCCAGTAGTAGAGGCCATATATGCATGGCTGCTTGTGCCCAGATCTGCTTGTACCTATAAACTCAACAGCAGGTAGACAGACGCTCGAAGCACGTTTGCGCGTGTGCATGTGAGCTCTCTGCACGCGCTGCTTGCTGATGCTGCATCATGCATCAGCCGTGCTGATGACTCGTCCTGCCCGCCCATGCATGCGCAGCTGCTATACGAGCTTTTGCTCGCCGGGCGCGGGAAGGACACGCGCAAAGCTGCGCTTTTGTGCTTCATGTGGGATCTTGTATACATCGATAAACCATTAACCCACTGTGAATTCTATCTGGATGTGAATGTGAATTAAGATTGTGATTGGTATTCACCTTGCAGCTATACGTCGAGGTGCAAAGGCGCGTACGGGGTCAAGCAAGATCTTCCGCGCAGCCTTTTGCTTGCCTTCCTGACCTTCAGTTCCTCCTTCTCACACCGCATTCCATCTACCTCTTCCGGGCTGGCTGCTTTTGGATTTTCACGCCTTGCTCAGCCTGCCCGGATCATTCATCGACCGCGCGCACGCCGCCGTCAACATTTCTTCCCGCAGCAGCACCCTTCGGAACTCATCCCTACTCACAGCACCACTGCAGATTTCTTCCTTCATACGAGCGGCGATCGCCTCGTCTCGTAGACAGTCTTTGGCGCCGCTGGTATCGGTGCGCTTCTCAACTTCCTCGGGTCTCGCACTGCGTCCCAGGTATTGGCCAGCGGATCGACCAGCGCAGGTAGCGTCATCTTGTCAGCTCAATTGCGCGCGTGCTGCGAAGCATCCCATCGTCTCGTTGCAGCTGGCTGGACCGGCTACTCTTGTCCTTTGCAAGACCGCTCCGCCCAGCCACTCGCAGTGATTTCCAACACAGCGCTGTTGCGCAAATTGCGACGCTACTGCCTTCGAGGCTTCCTCGTATACTGCTTCGACCACGCTTTGCTGCTTTTTGCGCAGACGCCCAAATCAGGGGCAAAGCGGCTCTAGTGCAAGATCGGCGCTGCCAAGAGCGAGAACGGAGTGGATAGGATCTTGAGGGGCATCGGATTGACCGCTCACTACCTTGGCCAACGTCTGGACGTCATTAAAACTTCGCGAACGAGTTCCACAATCGCTGGCGCGACACGTCCAAATCGCGCCCTCCCGAGCTGCGACCGTTCTTCGAGCAGGTCAAGAGACAGATCGTAACAACACGCAGCATGGCAGTCGCTTCGTCGCAGGCTGCCAACGCTGGTCCCCCTGGTGGTGTTGGCAGCGGGCATACGATGTCTGCAGCTGAGGAAGGCCCAACGGAAATGACGCTCATCTTCTACTCGGTCTTCATGGCTGCCACCTCCCTCTTCTTTGGTGGTCTGAGCTTGATGCACGCTCATCAGGGTGCGACAGCGCAGGGCACCCTCGCTTCCACCTCACTCTTCAGCATCCCTACAGCTAGCGAGCTCATGCGTCGGATAGCACTTGCTTTGGACTCACTTTTGCACGCTCTCTCCACCGCATCGGATCTGCTGTTGGCTGTAGACATTCGCACGCTATTGTGGACTGCTGCTGGACTGCTTTCGATCTTGACAATTGGTGAGTCACCTTGTTGCCCGCTCCCTCTTCTCGTCGACTTTTCCTGACCCGAGATGCACATACGCGCACCCAGCGTACTGGACAAATCCTAGCGATGCCTCATTTCGCACTTTCCTGGCAGACCTCTCGCTGCATCAGCACCTTCGTCAGCTTCACGAGGATGCTCCGCCTGTTGCACCAGTGCTCGCACTCTCGTCAGAGAAGCAGGATGATATAGAGTCAGACTCTGTGAACGAGCTGAGCATTCGAGCAGCGGAGCAACAGACCTCGCCTCACGTCATCACCTTTGCCAACCGAATCTCCATCTCACTTCGCACGCCGCCCTATAGGAGGAGGGACCTAGGTCTCTTCGCTGTTGTCTCCGTCACTCACGTTCCGACAGATGGTCACCGAGGCAGCAGCAATTTCTCTGCGCGTAGACCAGGCGCGGATGGCAAGGTGGATTGCGCGCACTGCGGAACGCGTCATGTAGCTGGACCCTTGCAGCAAAAGTCATGGTTCGTTGGCGCATTTGGTCGATGGTTCGGTGGCACGTTGAGCTGCGCTCTGGAGTCTCGATTGGACCAGGCCGACCGGGCCGAAAGGGCAGATGGCGGTAGTGCATCAACAGCCTCCAGCGGGCACGCCGGTGACGACTACGGGGTCCTAGGAATGCTCGCTCGGGACGAGGCCAGAGCGACGCGTAAGTCCAGCAGCGCTTGCCGCGCAACACCTTGCCCCACTGACCTCTCACTTGAACGGTATCCACTAATGCGAGCAGCTGACGATTCGCCAATGCGAGACGAGTATGAGGTTGGCGAGTCCACCTCGCCGTTGATCGAAAGCGCAGCAGAGAAGCAGACAACCACGCTGGAGGATGAGCATTCTGAGAAGCCTGGAGTATCGACGCGTCCATCCAAGTCTCGGCGAAAGAAGCACCTTCAGCGACCCCGGCCAAGTCAGCCGCTGCCCACTAAAGAGGCGGTGGTCAGTGATCTGAAAGCATCAGTGGAGCCGGACAAACGATCAGATCATGACACAAGAGCCTCTCGAGTAACGCCGACTGCCAACACACCTACAGATGCGCAGGCTAGCAGCCCCGCGATCAAATGCTCCGAGACCTCTGCAATCATGAACAAGGTGGGCGCAACTTCACCCGCTTTGCTTGCTCTGGCTCAACAGCTGGCAACCTCGAATAGTGCAGCGGCAGAGCTTCAGGCAGCCCTTGACCAGATACACGCCAACTCTGGAACTACTAGAGAGCAGCTGCAAGCACAATTAGACGAGTTGAGAGAGCGGAAGCGTGAAGAGGATGGCACGAGATTGGACCTGAGAGGGAGGATGCGGGGCCTGGACGACAGTAGGAGACAAGCTGACAACAGCAAGAGAGATGCAGAGAGGCGGCTCAAAGCAGCTGTAGGACTGCGCGAAGCCATTGAAAGTCGAATAGAAGCAAGGCGGAAGGATGTAGCCGCTTTACACAAGCGAGAGACTGCAAGTGCAAGGCGAGTCTCTGAAAATCAAAGGCATCTAGCGGAGAAGGCACTCGAGGTGGAGCAAGAATCTAGCGAAAAAGCCAAAGCAGAGGAAGAGGCAGTGAGAGACATCGAGGAGCTTCGTGAGAGACTGTGCCACCTCGAGAAGCGGCTTTCGGAGGAAGAAGCAAATCTCCAGGCGTGCAAGGAGCAGGCAATTGCGCAACATAGAGCCCATCAGCTGGCTCATGAGACTCAATCTGCCTCCAATGCTACTGCTGCGCATCATCCTCCTGTGCCACCGCATTTGCAACATCATCCTCACCACCCTCCGCAGCACGTCGTCCCTCACCACTATGCTTATCCCTTTTACGATCCGTCTATTCACGGCCCTCTCCCACCTCAAGACGCCCAGTCCAATATCTATCCGCTACTATCTGCCCCTAGCGACAATGCGGCCACTGATCGCCGAGACTCGGAGGACGAGTTTGGCCCTGCGCCTTTTGACTTCGGTTGGAGCAGTGGAAGGACAGAACGAGCGCGAGCAGAGGCAGCAGCAGCAGCAAGCACCTTCTCGCCGCAATTGATCGTCCCGGTCGATCAAGAACACCACCGGGATGCCGATGTGTCACATCGTGGTTCAAGACGCACGAGCGACTTCATATCTGGCTTTGAAAATGCGCACACTGGCCATCGGTCCGACCTCACGCCCGGTGTTGTGGACTCGAACCTGCTTCACGCGCGAAGAGGCGCCGAAGGCTACATGTCGCTTTCGGGAGCGATGAATGGCAACCCGATCACGCCGCCTCGCCAATATGTCGGAGTGGATGCGGCAGTGCCAGCAACCCCTTTCACACCATTGTCCCCTTTCTCGACGGATCTGCTTCCGCGAAATCTCTTCCTCAATGCAGACGACGATGAGACGCATGCCGGCATTCTGCCCGGCTCGCGCTCAGAGCAGGTCGAAGCAGCTTTGGGGCGGTTGGGTCTCGAGTCAGACACATCTGACGTGGAGGGCAGTCTGGCATCAGACAAGGACGCTAAGGAGGAGGCCTTGGAGCATTCGGTGGTCACTGGTCCCGCTGACTTGGCTGAGACAGTCGAGCCTACGCAGACGGAGAGTACAGGCGCTGGGGACACTGCGACTAAAGTGTCCAGGCGCTCGTGGTGGGGCGGCAAGGGCCGGCCATCGAGTAAGGGTGAGCCTCAAGCAGAAAAGCCGGAACTAGAGGGGTCGGTATCGCCTCCAACCCCCATGGTGGAAGTGCCACCGGGCACAAGTGGAGAGAACGTGAAGCGGCGTTCTAGCTCAATCTTCCCGAGATTGTCGCTCAATCCCGGCGCTAAAGCGTTTCGAAGCGGCTCTCGCAACAAGCATTCGAGTGATGGGCCTGACAGTGCATTGAGCATCAATAGGCCTGTCATACGAGGCCCGCTTGATGCCTGGCCAATTGCCAATCAACCGGTCATTCCTTCAGACTACGACGCTGTTCGACGTGCCTTCGATACGAGCGCTGCGGCCGACGAGGAACAGGGCCGACGGTCGTGGAGCGCTTTCGACACTTGGGTACATGCAGCGCACTCGCCAACGCAAGGGCCATCTCAGGAGTCCGATCCGCGCATTGCTGCTCTGCTGAACTCCAGACGTGATGGCGCTGCGACAGATAAGCACGATCATGGTCTTGGTGGTCGCCACCCCTACTTGCACTCGTCGGGCGCGCTCTCAGGGTTTCGTTCCAGCTCAGACTCCTTGCCGCGAGGAGGTACGCCGGTACGCCCAAGCGGTGACTGGGCCAACCGAAGCACAGATGACGTGTTCAGCCCCTTGTCACGCACCATTTCGCACCCGGAGTCCAGCGTCGCTTCTAGCTCACCAGATGTCCGCACAAGTAGGCTGCGATCATTCTTTCGAGGGACACCCAGCGCCGCAAATGTCGATTCGACAGTCGAGCAAAGCTCCACGTTGCCCAAGACCGCGAGGGACAGTGCGAGCGAAGCTGGTCTACCCGAGGAAGCGACCTCGGCAGCTTTTGGCAACGGCAGCGCAACGCACTCGAGCTCAACGCCTCCGCCTGGCGCTTCACATAGCGACGCGGTGATCTTGAACTCGGACATTGACCATGCAAATCCATCAGCCAGCTTCTCTTCACCATCAAAAAAGCGCCAGGCGTTCCGCTGGAGCACCTCGGCGAAGCGATCCGTCGAAGAGTCGTCTGACGGTCAGTGAGGCATGAACTCGGCCAATCCCTTGGCGGTGTCGGTAGAGCTGCGAGTGGCCGATAGTAATGGAATACATGGAGCACATACGCGATGACGCTTGCTCGCGGCCCACTTCAGGATCCCCTTGACACCACGAATGATGTCAGCTCAGCTGCTCGTCTGTACGCCTTCGACTTACGCTTTCATTGCTCCTAGCTCCACTCAGTGCAATCCAATTGCTTGTTCGAGTGAGAGCGCCAATTATTCGTCGTGATTTGAAGGTGGCAGCTAGCCCAAATTTGACGTGATGGCTGACGGGAGCGCTCGAAATAGGTAATGCTGTTTGAGTGCGAGCTACTCGGAATTGCCGAGCGGTCGATTGTCTGCAAAGCGTTGTTGAGCCGTGCAACACCTCCAAGCGGAGTGGTTTCAGGGTCCTGCTCCACGCGCGACGCGTCTCGGATGCAAAGGACAAAGGGAGCAGCGCGAAGTCCACGGACAAAGGGATACCTCGAGCACATGCGCGACCCAAAGCTTCATGATCGCCTTGCGTGCGAATCCAAGCAGTTTTACGTAGAGCAGCAAATTGAGCCTCCTGCACTTGCGCTACTACCGTCGTTGAAAGCTTGAAGAGCGCCGATCCTACACGCTTACGAGACGTTGCTCGCTTCCTGCCATTTCCTCTGGGCGGAGCAAATGATGACTAAAGGCACGGGGCACGAGCGTCCCCTGGATATTGTCATACTGGGAGGAGGCATAGCGGGTCTAGCAACGGCTGTGGCACTGAGGCAAAGGACTCCTCACCACGTCACTGTGTTAGAACGAGCTGCGCTGCAAGGTTGCTCGAACCATTCAAGAAGGACAGTGGAAGACGACGGCGCTCCTCCGAGCGAGACACAGCATCTAGACACAGATTATGGTATTGCATTGGCGCCCAACGGATCATACATACTTGGATTGTTGGGAATGAAGGACCACGCGCGAGAGCTTCGAGGAATCCAGCTCAATTACGTGAGTTTCAAGTCGTCGCAAGTACGGCAACTTGTGATAGGCGTCACGCCTCGTGGCAGCGGCGATGCCACGCACATATGGAGAGCTTTGTGAAGGTCACTTATTCGTGTCTTACAACTCCGCCGCAGTGGGCTCTGCGGCCCGCCAGCGACGAGGAAGTTCCTGCCTCACAATTTCCGACAGACCCTCTCGCGCCTGCCATCTTCTGTAGCAGAGGCGCCCTGATACGATGGCTAATCAAAGCAGCAACGGATGAGGTGAGCTGCGCCGCGAATCTTCGATAATGCTGCGAGACGGGAGAATTCATTGACGGGTGGGATCTCCGCGCTCTTTCTACAACTTGCAAGTCCTTGCCTGGCACGCCAGTCACGATAGAAAGTGGTCTCGGAAGCCTCAAAATTGATATTCGGTCAGCCAAAGCTGGCTCAAAGTCGGGCGACCTTCTTATACTGGCGGATGGTCTCACCAAGACCGGCCGAGCCGCAGTGCTGGCAAATCAAGGGCTGCCGCCTGAACACTGGGAAGACGCTTACATCACAGCGCCTCAAGTGGCTTACATGGGCCTGCTTCCAGTCTCTGCCCTAAGCAAGCACTCTCATCTGCTGATGGATGGCAAACTCCAGCTACAACCCAACGGAACCTTGATGAATTGGACTTGGGATCCCGCAGACGAGGAAGGCAACGTCGAGGAAGATCCGATGCGGAGGGCAGCCAAGCAGCAGCGCTTAATCCTCTATCCGATCTCGAAGGAGCATGTCCAGCTGTTTGCCTACCTTCCGAGCACGCCAGAGTTACTGGCCAGATTCCAGCGTGGCGCACGCGGAGGCCGCGCTGCGTTCATCCGTAATGTCTCCTCTGAAGAGGCGGCGCACCATTTTGCCGCATTTGCGCCAAATGTAAGGGAGCTTTTGACTGCATGCCCCAAGCTTGACTTGGCGCAGATCAGGGATGCCCCCACACTAGCCTCATGGCATTCCAATGATGCGAGAGCGGTCATCATCGGAGACGCGGCCCACGCTGCTCTCCCGCATACTGGACAAGGAAGCTCGCAAGCCCTAGAGGACGCGGATGCCTTGTCTCATCTTCTCCGCCCGCTTCGAGCAGCCACGAGCACCTGTCCCGAGGAGTCAGAGATTCTCGTCCCGCAACTCGCTGCCGCATTGAAGACTTTTGATTCGGTAAGATTACCTCGGGCTCACTTGACGCAGCGGATAGCTAGGTTGTTCAATGGTTGCATCGATCCTGCTGAGCTGCAGCAGATGGACTGCTTCGACTTTGAAGAGTACAACGTGCGCGTAATGTCGTATCGCGGAGTCGAGGCCCATCTTGCCCAGAACCCAGCTTGAACCGTGCGCCAAGTAATGCTCATATTTATCGCTTTTGAGATGGCAGGTGATCTCGAGAATTGTGCTGCCACGTAGTCGCGAAAACATTGTAGCTGGTGGAGCAGCCTGACAGCGCCGGCTCGAGACAGGGTATAGGTGACTTCTGCGAGATCATCGAGTCAGATGCGAGCTCAACGCAAAGCGTCGCGAAACGCGGCCAATCTGTCAGAGTCGCGCTGCTGACGTTTCACTCGCTCCTTCTTTGTCAACGATGTTGACGGCTGTGACTGCGGAGCCGAGCCATGGTCGCTGCGCGTACGCGGGTCGTACCTTCTACCTTGGCGAACCAGCTCTGCGTGGCGTAAAGGCGTCAGATTTGATGACTTGCGGTGTGCTGCTTTCATCAGCGGCAGAGGCTTGCCAATGCCGCGTCGGTCTGGTCTCTGAATCGGAATGACTGGCACTCGTCTTGCGCGATCTTGGATGGCGGGATCGGACTGAGTGGAAGGACCCGCAGGCGTCGAATGCGCCAAGTGTGCTGATCGTCCTTGCTGCGCTGCTGCGAGCGAGGTCGGACCGCGTCGCGAGGGAGAAGGCGGATCCTGCCAGTCTCTCCATACCGCATTTCCTGCGCCCGTAGGCGGCTCTGCGGTCACTGGCGGCTGTGCCAGTGATGGCGATCCCGGTGGCGCCGAAGCCTCCGCATCGTCGGACTGATCCTGTTGAGCGCCCACCAATTCCCACTCCTTCCTTCCCAAGCCCATGCCTGGCCTCCATCCCATTCTTTCTAGAGCAGACCAGCCCCTGTTTTGCCTCTGCAGTTCGAGTTCGTCATTCAAGTTCTGCTGTATCCATGGCTCTCTCGAAACTTTCTCCCACGACGCGAGGGCGGCTGCACTGCCTCGTATTGACGGAGCAGCAGGCTCGGCCGACAACGAGAGCTGGTGTGCAATGCTTCCTAGATGGGCGTGAATTCCGCTCGGAGACGTGTTGGGTAGCGTCACGCCGCACGAAGCGCAATGCCAGCTGGCTACCACCTCTGCGTCAGCACCGATCTGCTGAGCCTTCGTGGGTTGTGAGGCGTTGGTGAAGCGGGAAATGAACCAATCGCTTCTCGGTGACTTTGCTTCTGGCTGTGCTCTTTTACGCTGCCGCCGAGCATCAGTGGCGCGGCGCGAAGTTGAAGGGAAGTCTGTGCCCTTACGAGCATGATGACCCCAGACGCTCGAGGCCGACGGCCCGAGCTTTGAGCCGCTGGTCTCCGTTTGCGTTGTAGTAGCCGCTGCATCAGCAGCGATTTGCGCATACAAGCTGGCCATGGATTGACTCGACCCTGCTGTGGTGGACTCCTGGCCAACGACAGAGGTCTCCACTGTCTGACTGGCTTCAAAGTCAGGTGGAGGTCCGAGAAGGCTGTCCAAGGTGCGAGCATCCTCCTGCACCAGCAATTCTCTCTCCAACTCTCGCCTCTTTGCCTCCTCTTGCTCATCCACCCGGCGAGTCAGCGCCGTGGCCCTCACGAATATGGGTGCCGGTCTTCGTGGAGGCCACTGATGCGCTTTGGGAAGCGTGCGGCCATCCACTCGTTCGAAGTCTCCCGATTGCTCTGCATGGCGGCTTGAAGGCGCCATTGCTTCCCGAAGTGCGGATAGCGGGTCCGCAGAGAGTGCGCGAGAGCTTCTCCGCAATTGACTCTGGCGAGTCGCAGAGGTCCTTCGTCGACCTTCAAAATTTGAAACCTGACACCCACAGACTTCCTGCATGACCACCTCTTCCGCGAGCACTGCTGATGCGTGAGAGCGCAGTGGGTCAGCTACCGATCAAGCCCATTTTGCCGGTTTCACTGGGGCGACGCGGCTGAGACAGGCAAAAGTCGCGAGTGACAGGACCAGAGCGAGCAAACAGCCGTGAGTCGGGACTCAATCTCCTGTGACGCTGTACCTGTCGGATGCGCGAGGTCGCGTCGTGGCGGTTGAGTGACGACACAGGCCACGAGTCTCAATCACGAATGTCTAGGCAGCTGGCCCTGAGAGTGGTCGCTTGGACGTGAGAAATTTGCCAGTGACCTGTGCGACGACGGCGCGTACGTGTGAATGGCGATCGGAGGCGGGGCGGATGGGCACTTAGCATGAACTGCTGACAGTGCGCTCGCGAACGTATATGCGTCGGCGCCTTCGACCGGCATAGATTGGCTTGGCACGACAGTCACTGAGGATAGAACAGCTCGAGGAATGATATGAAAGGCATAGCCGTGCTAGCCTCCTCGACTGATGATCGATTGCAACATGACAGCAGGCGATCCAGCCACGCTGCTGAGGAGTACGGCCTCGCGCGTACCAGATGAGCCCTGTGCGGCCCATTTGCCCGGGCCCTGATTCGTAATGATGAGATATAGCGCGCGCTGCCTTGAAGCGGCGAATCGTTGAGAATGCTTCGACAGCGCCATGCAGGACGTGCGTGGGGACCTAACACCGACGTGCATATGCTAAAAATTAAAATGTCGCGCGGAGTTACGTACTTATCGTTCGCGGCTCCGCAAAGCCATTGCGCATCGTCGTATCGCGTCCTACTCGCGAGACGCCGCTCAGTGTGTATCATTGCGCTCTTATAAATACACTGTAGCTGAGACGAGCAGCCCAGGGGTGAGCGACTCCGCAATTGTGGAGCACTTATTGGTGACTGCATGGGTGTGAAATTGATCGTGTGGAGGCCTATCCGAGTAGAGACCTTCCGCGGAGCAGCTGCGGTCTATATCAACGCTTGTGGGTGTGGCAAAATTGGGTCAGTGCGACACCTGTCACTCACACTCACGACTGTGACTACTGCTGTTGTACTATGCGAACTACTCACACTGCTACTGCTTGTTATCAGTGTTGATGCTTGATCGTATGGCACACAATGCCCTATCATTTGGTTCCGGCGTTGGTGCCGAGACACCTCTGTGCTGAGTCATTAGCGCTCAAGGCGTCTCATTCGGAACATGCTCTCAAATTTGTGCTCTTTAGCGTTCACGCCCACAGGGTGTCATTGCATGATGGGGTATGAGTGACTGACTGTACGTGGGTAGAGGGTGTTGCGTCTCCTCACGCGACGAAGCTGTCTTGTTCCGCTTGAGCGTACAACAACTTCCCGTTTTTGCCTTCTTCAAAGAGCGTGTGCTTGCACGACAAAAGCTCTCCACTTGACTCTCTGCGAGGCTGGCAAGAAAATACCGTACCGATTATGTAGGGCACCTGCTGCTGGTGACTCCTTCCGTGCACGGCCTTTCCCGCTCCGTATGTGAGTGATTTCCACCCATGCATGCCGGTGCCGTAAGCTCGCTCTTCTCTGCCAGTTCTGTGTCGAGCCGTAGTCGAATCCGATCAGCTGCGAGCGTTGGAATCAGTGCCGCCAGGCAAAGCTCTCTGTACATACTGTATACCAGTCAAGTCCGCTCGCGGGGACGGCGTTCCCATTTGCAAGAATGCGCTAAGTGCGGAGTTTGGGTCTAGGCCCAATGATGTGTGAGAGAGTGTCAAGAGTGGAGAGGCCACCGCGCGTTAGTGCGCAAGGGAGTTCGGCTTACGCGTATCCGCGGCACCCTTGATGCTTCACCGCTCGGACCACGCTGCTGCATACTGCACCTCCTGCAGCAGCAGTCAAAAGCTGTAGAAGGAAGTTTCCACCCCGCTAGGACTAGTCTGCTTAGATCGAATTCGTGATTGTGACCATACGCTGGAAGAAGATGCGCACGACTTGAGCGCAGTGGTACGGAGATGCAGAGACGCTCGCAGCGCGCACGCAGCTCCTTCTCGCTCGTCCAGAACTTCCGAAGACCTGCGCCAGGAAAAGGATTCACTGTCTGCTCGCGACTGCACGGAGGCAGGCGAGGCAAGGCCTCATCGAGGCTTGATTATCGCTTCCCGCCAGCCGCATCAATCCCGCAAGTCTTCTGCGGGCGATCAAGGGACCCCCGAAAGCAATTGAATGGGGTGCACTTCATGCGCGATGTCGCGCGAGGCGCACTCCTGCGCAGCTGTCGCGGAGATCGGCTCGGTTCAGCCACAGCTGTCGTGAGTCATGCAGCACACCTTCCCGCTCCGACACGAGAGGCGCTACAGTCGTGACTCGTGAGTCTGATGGGCGTGAGGATACATGTTTACCCTGTTTACCCTATACCGGTAATATGCACGAACACGTACTCAGGATCCAACCTGCATGCGCGCTGCACCGGATCCTGCATGACTTGACCACCATCCTCGATCAAGACTGTGACTGCAATGCGTTGCTCGCTGCAGGCGCTCGTCTGCGGCCTGATTTTGATTGCGGGAAAATGAAGGAATGCAGCGGGTTTGCGGAGACGGCAGTAGAAGAGTAGCAGGCTGCTATGTCTTCGTGATGAAACGAATGTGCGCCAAGAGACATATATGATCGTGAATCACGAATGGCATCCAGCCCTGATTCGTCATTGACCCTTCTGGATTCAGATAGGATCTGAGACGAGCTTGTCTGGGCCGTGTGGGCACTTGCGGTGAATCGGGATCTTCCACGTCGAGCATGCGGCAGCGCTTCTCGACTGCTTCTGTCTGCTCTTTTGTCGATCCTCGAGAAAGAGCTCCCGCCAGTAAAGAGTCAATCATGAGTCAGTCCTACTCGATTGTCGAGGCATCATCATCGCGCGGCGGAGACGCGAGACATGCCTCCCAGCGATGAAGCCTCCGAGGCGAGCTTTAAATATCATTCAGTGTCTCACTACGGGCAGCAGCAGCTATGTGCAGCGCGCCGTACGCAGCTTTCGAAGCTCCCGTAGTTCTGTTGAGATTTGTCGTACTGCAGTCTCGACAGCGTCGAACAGAACCTCGCTGGTGATGAGCGTGGCGTGAATGTCTCCCTCCCCCTTGACGCGGCATTCGCCGACTCTCTCTCCAGGCTAAGGTGCGTCGCGCGCGCGACGCTAATCAAGACTGTTGTGTCAAGCTGCGACGTGCATCTCGCCTAGCTTGTGGATCGCAGCAAAATTTGTTGCATTCTCTTCTGTCTCTCGCCTCTGCGACTGGTCGCGATCCTTGCTGCTTGCCGGCAAGCGAGGCTTGGCTAGATATGGACTGACTGCATCGCTTGCAGTCTGTGAGTCTTGTTCCGGTATCGCGCACACATCAGCAGACTTGTGACTTTTGACTGCTGTAGAACCTTTTGTTAGCGCTTTGGGCGGATTCGGGGGCTCCCAAGGCTTTGCAGCAGCAACAATCGGATCACTGCGCGTCGACACACAGAAAGCAGATAGTCTCAGCTAGGCGCCCCATCCTTTGCTCTTGCTAAAGCCCCAACTTTGCGGCTTCACCACTGCTGCGTGCGCATCACATATGGGACTCTAGTGTGCACCGCAGCGAACCTTTGCCCTGCCTTCTGCCTGGCCTGCCTACCCCCTACCGCATCCGCGGTATAGCAAACGCACAGATGCTGGCGTAGCGCTCTAGCGCAGCCAGTCCTTAACATTTGCGGGACATCGTCGATTCTGGCGCAGAGTGGCAATATACCTTACCGGAGCCGATGATCGGCCGTGCTCCGCCACTTCTGATAAAACACTAGCAGCAGTAGTGGGGTAGCTGGTGTACGTACATCTCCCTGTATTTCCTCTCCGACAACGTGTTCGCTTATCCGTGGGATCGGAGAAGTCGCCCGACTCATTACTTGACTCACGACTGCAGGTGAACCCTTGTCAATCGGTGCGCTTCGGCGCGGTTCGCGTTTGATGCTCGTCCTCAAGACGTTGGAACGCATCCGCATCTCGTCGACGTGCTGCACGCCAATAAAAGCTCGATCTGCATGGTCGTCAGTCTTCGGCATTTGTGCAGGTGCCCACGTCCGTACTTCTTTCAAGGCTTTGCTGCGATTAGCTCTTCACACTTCGCTTACCATTGCAGCAGCAGGATTGCCGGGCATTCGGAACCTTCTGATCCGCACCTCTTCTGCCCAAGATCCGAGGCTCGCTTCCCAGGTCTCTTGCCCTGCTGCAACCGTGGAAGCCTTGGGAGGCTCGCAGACTTTCGATGCGCCAAGCGATCGTGTACCACACCAGCACAAGCGGACAAATCACCGTAGGTCCCGTCCGTGCTGCTACTACATACAGTGTACAGTACAGCTTACAGCACATCTCCAGTTCACGCAACGCGGCTCCCGCCGTATGTAAGCACGCTAAGGCTTTCTCAATACAACGCTCCCTTGTGCCTTAGAGCTCATTGAGTCGGACAAATTGTGCCCCAGCACAATCGCATGCAGCGAAGATACTTTGGGACTCCCGCATGCCGATTGCGAGAGGAGAGCGGTAGGCTGGGAACGCACAATAGAACAACAGCAGAGGCAGAGCGCTCACACGTCTAGACGCGTCTTGTCAATCACTTTCCTGTGTACAAACTGCTCTATCTACCATCACCCCGCACGTCTCTCGAGACATCATTGCGTATCTCCGAGAGCAAGCCTTGCTGCCGTAGTCAAGGGCCATACGCTTCACCTTGACTTCGCAGCTCACGCCTTGGCTCGAGACCTTCACGAAAACCGGCTTCGCCTCTCTGCTATTCTTACTCATCAACGTGCAAATTATGAGCGAGCGGCCAGAGGAAGGAGGTCGTAGCAGTCGTAGACCGTCATTACCACCCATTCTCTTCCCGCCAAGATCGCTGAAAGAGGAACGAAATCAACGAGTGCACACTTTGGAAAGAAAGACTTCCAACCCCTACTTTCAGCCCGCTCTCGCGCCGAGAGAAAGCATGCAACGAGAGTCTAGTGCACGCGAAGCTTCACCATCCAGACGCAAAAAGAATGTCCCAGTACTTTCACGAGGTGCCAGCGGCCCCGAGGGTGGTGCGGATGGAAGCGGAGTTGGTAGTAGTGCTAGTGCCAAGGTCGAGAATGTTGCTTATGCCACCATCAATCCGCCGATACCTGGTCCTTATTCGCGCTTCGAGCACTTCCAAAGCCAAGGGCCGGGGCCGCCAGGAAGGTCTAGCGGCTTTGGCTCGCCAGATCGACCGATTTGGACCTCTTCCACATCCTTTGCTCAGCCAGGCTTCGCGAGACTGCAGCCCTATCCGCACCAGCTGCCGAGCTTCATCCACCGCCCGCCATACTCACCGAGCGAGCGCAGCGGCCCATCAGGAGTCGCGTATCCAGCACCAGACCCAAATAGCACAGACAGCGGCAACAACCGGAGGCGAAGCGACATTTCGGGCAGCTCTAGCAGAGACATGCTGGCTGAGTCCACATCTCTCCTACCGGCAAAGCAAAGGAGAGTGACCATTGATGGGTCTAGAGATAGCCACCAATCGCAATTCCATCGCTCATCTGACGGAACGGGCCTTCGAGTACCTTATTCGCTCAGCGCTCCCTTCGATGAAGCCGGGGCATCGAGGCACGGTGAGTGTCGGAGTGTTGGTGAGCCGGGACTGGTGATGCCCCCCGATTCAGAAGCGGACACATCTGCTTGCACACGCAAAGGCGGAGCGCTTCTCCGAGCGTTCCAGACCAACAGCGAGGCTGACTCTTGCCCATCCCGATCACTGCCTCAGACGGCGAGCGCAGCGTCTCTGGCCTGCCTCGAGACGCCGCGATGACTCTCTCAAGCGCTGTCGAAGATCCTAGCTACGACGAGTATGGCGATGTGGGCGAGCCTTCGTCGGCAAACAGCACAGCCGTCCAAAGGGAGCTCTTGTCCTCCCGACGAGCTGCGCAAAATCGAAAAGCGCAGAGAGCTTTCAGAGAGAGAAGGGATGCGCGCATGCGAACGCTCGAGCATCGCAGCGATTACCTCAACGAATTGTGTCATTACGTGGGTCGGCTGCAGGAGTATGCCGAGGACTTGAGGCGTGATTTAGCTCGCAAGGGCGTCGCCTGCCCCGAGATGCCCCAGGTACCTGTGGCACCGAGCAGCGTCATGATGGAAGGCTTCGAGTTGCCTATTCCGAGTCAGTCTGGGCCTCGTGCAGCTACGACTCCCATAGCGTCACACCTGCCAGTCACTCCGCCCCCGCACTTGCCGAGTATACCAGCGCACTATGAGCAAGAGCAACCTTTTTCGCGCACACTTCCGCCTCTGAGCCAACGGAGGAGCACACAGAATGATGGCTAGAAGACGTCTCCCTCTCAAGTTACCTATTCTTGATCCGCAACCTGTTCAAAGTCACGTCACCAGGGCCGACACGCAGCCTCCCATGCCATCCGCAACATTTTTACTACTGCGCTTCACGTCTTCATTTTGTAGCCCACAATTCATCTCTGCACAGCTTGCTAGTCTCACCTCGCGCTGTTGCGTGTGAGTCAAGAGTCAAGAGTCTTTGAGTGGTGGGTGTTGGTGAGCTTAAGTCAAGAGTCAAGAGTGTTGCGTGGGCAAGTCTTCAGTCAAAGTCAGATCACGTGTGTCTGCTCACGTGACTGACATCCACGTGATAGCCGGCTCGAGTTCTTGGACTCTTGACTTTTTGACTTTGATTCTGATTCAAGATTCTGGTTGTTAATTGCTTTGAAAATCTTGAAATTCGTCGTGCGTGAAAGGGTCATCTCAAATCACAACAACAGGCAAGATTGTGATTGTTCACCTTTCAAGATTGTAATTTGTACGCCCGCTCCATATCCTGATCTTGCATGCAATCAAGGATTAATTCAAGATTCGGAATCTCAAGTTTTGAGAAGGTGAGTTCCGTGTTGGACTCCGCAGCAGTCGTGAGTTGGAATCCCACCATATCAAATGGCCGGGCTGAGATTTTCAAAGATTCAAGCTTTGGATGGCAAGGCCCCGCGGCTCCGATGCAAGGCAAGAGGGTAGACGGGAGCCTTTGTGACTACATCCCAGTGGCTCAAGTGGCGTGCCGACGGAGGGTCTGTGCGAAGCGTCGGACAGGCCAGGCGCAGGTGCCTTCTCAACCCTGTCTGTGCCTCGCTTCGAGCGCGAATTGAAACTCGATCATCAAAGGCCTGTGGCTCACATCTACCTTCACGCCCAGAGCAAGCGCTTCTTGCAGCAATGAACTCGGAGTCGAGTGGGCGATCCACTAGCTCAGCATCTGCACACTCTACGGAACGACATCCGACGCCGCAGCTTGTCGGCGAGGAGCAGCGTGCTTCGTCGCAGGCGCTGCCTAGCTCTCACTCTGTCGTTCGCCCATCGCGCCTACCTCATCCGGTGAGTAAGTGGTTACTTTCGAGTTCATTCAGCATTGCCAAGCACCCTGGATGTACCCAGTCCGAGCTCACGCAAAGAGACCCCCCTTGACACTGTATTCGCTCGCATATGCTAGGCACTGGTCTCGATAGTCACTTCGCAAGCGACAGCATACTACTCTGCTCGGTCTCATTTACCACATGCACCCACCATAGTATCGGATCATCGCGACGTCACCGAAAATGGTGCAAAGAAGAGGCGGCTCAAGAGCAGACGGGGCGGGCCTGAAGGTCGCTGGATAGGCGATGCAGAGAGCTGGGGCATGCATTATGACCCCGCACACAGCGACCAGGACACCACAGAGGGAGACGACGACTCAGAGGAGGAGGAATTGTCCGAAAGCGTTGCCAATTCCGAATTTGACCCGGAGACATCCGGTGAAGAGGTGGACCGCAGCCCGCGACGTACCAGCCGACGCGCGCCCCGCCGTGGAGGCTCCAAGGCTTTCGACCACGGTGTTGAGGTATCGGATGGTGCAGACGGAGATGCTGGCTCAGGTCTTGACTCCTCTGCCGACGATGCTGTGGATGGCTCGCGATCACAGCCGCGCCCCAACAAGCGTCGGAAGGGGAAAAGCCCTTTACGGTCGCGAGAGAGCAGTGCCTCTGCTTCGGATGCTTCGGACGATGTCGACGCTCCAAAGCGCAAAAGTGCGAAGAGCAAGCGAAAAGACGAGCCACGTACACGATCGGATCCGACCCAGGCAAGCGTCGAGCGACTTGCTAGAATGAATGCTAAACGCGGCTTCGGAAAGCGCTCCGCATTTGATCGCTTCGAAATCAGTGCCGCTCTTGTGGCAGGTGAGTACACCAGCTATCCTGCACAGTAGTGATGCACGCGGGCTGATAGGATGCGAGGGGAAGCAGGAAGCTGTTGCCGCCTCATTCCGGTGACGCGGACCTCTGTGTGAAATTTTCTGACCCTACTTCACTGCGATCCGATTTTCAGCTACGTATCTGTCCGTCCTCTCCGAGAAGAGGTCAAAGCGAGCCTTCGCTCTTTCATCCTCCTCACCATACGTCCCTGCAGCCAAAGCCAAAGGGGTTCTTAGAAATCATCTGGGCCTGAATAGGCTTGCCATGAGTTCAGGCACTGCGTCTTCCCTTTCCCACGACCAGGATGCAGAGCTGAGTGGCGATCCTGCGAGAACTCAGCCAGCATCTAGTACATCGGGGACCGCAACCGCAGCACCTGCTGTTGTGACAGTGCCCGTTGGTGCAGCAGGTCGTCCCTCTCAAGAAGAGCCGCTGCAAAGGCCCAAGTTCGAGGACTTCGTGACGCACAAAGCTTCGGACGCGGCGCCCTTCGATTGGCCAAGGCATAGTGAAAGAGCTTTCGCCGATTTCCAGCGTCAGCTCAAGTCGTACGATATTGAAAGGTTGAACAGGCAATCGCGTAATCGTCACAAGCGCGAACGACGAGAGCAAGACCAAAGTCGCAAAGCTCAAGAGCAAGCGCAGCAGAACGGCCAGGATGAGAACGGGGAGCACGCTTAGAATGTCCAAGAAGACCATGGGCAGAGCCAGCCTCTGGCGGAGATGATCCACGGCCAGCAGCGGAATCGGCATCACCTTTCGACCTCACAACAAGTTACAACTGAGGATGTTAATGAAGCAGCCACGCAGCCGATCGAGAACATTCGGGACTCACTTGAGTGAAGTAGCGACCTTCCAGCTGTGCGGATCTCGACCAAAGTTGGGACTTGCTTATACACTGCACGAGCGGGAGGTATCCGCAAACAGCCCCTAGCGATCGGCGGCGTTGACCAAGCGTGCTTGCGAGCGTTCATCAATACCCTACAAGGTCGGCGCTGCCATGCATTGTAGGCATTCACTCGTCTTCTCGCACGTGAAGGTGGCCACCGTACTTTAGCGCTCCGACAGCCTCGCGATTGGCCTCGCAGGAGCGGCCGTTCCTGTGGCGATGCCGTTGGAGGAAGCCCTGTCTTGAAGTCCATGCCATTGGCACATCAAGTCATTCATTGAAGCTCGGCGTCTCTTAAGGCCTTCACGAAAATGTTTGCCTGCGCCACATTAGACAAAGCGCCTGGAAAACGTCCGATCGAAAAGATCGTGGGATGGCAAACAACCACACGCAGCTTCAGCGCGCTTGCTGGAGCTGTGGTCACTCCAAAGACCGTTCATTCCTTGGCTTGGCGTCTCGCTAACCGCACCAGGCGATCGCCCACTCCTATTCTACGGTGCTCCTTCGGTTTTTGGCTTCGAACTCCGCAGCTCACTGGTCAAGCCAGCTCTCTCGGTTGCGCAATCCAACATTCATCTTGCTTCATCGCTGGAAGAGCTAAAGGTGCACTCCACTGTTTATGGGCACTCACTTGCGGCGGTGAAGGCTAGTCAGGAATATATCTCCCACTTGCTCCTCGCTCTTCGCGTCAACTCACAACTTCTCACGCGAGCGCGGTTGAGGGTATGGCATCGTCTTCTAGATTTAATCGACGATGATCGTCGACAGATCGACATCGCAAGCGTGAGACAAAGGCCGAAACTCGGTTGGGACTTTGAAGCCAGGCGTTCGAAGCCCCAGCAAACCGAAGGGATCATCAGCATAGGACGATTCCGCTCTGCACCGTCTCGCTTTCACATCGCCTTGGACTGCTTCGATTGACGGTGTATACGTCGCTGACGATCGTGCTGCTCAAACATACTGGTGCCTCGACACTCAGTGTTGAGGTCTTTGTCGCACGCGGTCGTAGCCGCTCCTTGGATGGTATGAATGCGGAACGCGCAGCGTCTGACGTTGCCCCCGCATGGCCTCACGGCAAGCAGATTCGACACGCATTGATTGCTCCTTGTGTACACCCCACTCGACGTGCGGAGCAGACCACCGCACTCTGAATAATACCGCGCAGGCTAGTCTCACAATTGCGCCAGCTTGACTCCCCCACTCACAAATGTAAGGGACAACATTGAAGCCGCCGCTCTGGGCCAACTTTGATGGCCATCTCGCCTTGCGCTGTTTGCCCATTCGGGATTAAGTAATTTCTTGCATATATGGTGACTGGCGTGGAACATTTTTCCATCTCGACCCCAGCTTTTCCACACGACGCTCGGCTCGGCGTTTGAAGAGATTCGGATGTTTGCGTTGTCCAATCACGAAACATTGCACGGGCTTGTATTACACACTCTCTGTCCGGGTCTGACGGTCGTGGGAACATCGTCCGGGCTTGACGTGCGACCTCTCGCTCGCAAGTGAGGAGCCATCCGCAAGACCGCCTTCGAATCAGGAGACTGAGAGCTGGGTTTGTTGGTCTACTGGCACCCGGCTGCTAGAGAAGGTCATACTCCTCGACTCGCGAATGACTGATTAGCAGAACATGAAGCGGAGACATTTGTCGCCGCAAAGGGCGCAAATTACTTGAGAAGCGGGCTGCCACGGAGCTGCACAAGACGTGCAAGTTCGGGCTGGGCTGGAGCTCGCGGCCTGTTGAGCGCCTCGCCTCGCCTCGCTATCGCCCGCCATGGCCCTTGCCCTTCTTCCCAGCGCCTGGCCGTGGTCTAGGCTCTCCATTGGCGTGAAGCGTAACATGCGAGTTCACGGCGCTTGTGGGGCATGGATCACTCAGAGCCTGTTCTCGCATGAGGAGGCCAAGCTTTGATCACGGACTCGACGATCGCCCTGGCGATCGAGGCGCTTGAGCAGCTGGATCCGTCATCACGGCCGCCGGACCAGCCGCTTCACGGGCTCAGCGCGACTCCGGGCCCGCGCTCGCTCACGACTTGATCGTGAGCGCATACGTAGCGCAGAATAGCGGTCCGGTGCTCTGCTCTGGTGCGCACTCTAGCTGATCACCGTTTCAGCACGAATCGCGAATGCAAGCAACGAAACCGACTTTGAGTCAACTCCCTGCTGGGCTGTTGGCGTGAGGTGCGTTTACGAGCTGCAAAGGTCCGCAACTCGATCGACTCGCTTCTAAGGATGGGCCTAGTGCATGTGCATGCTGCGGCTGCACGCGGCCCGCGCTTCGCTAGTTCAGCCACTGGAGACCTCCGTGCAGTTGCTGCACGAAAAGCGCTGCTGCAGCAGCAGGTACTGCTGTATTCACGATTGTAAATTCAAGAGTCGCGTGCGCGGTGGGCCGGGCGGGCTAGGAACCATCATGCATCTGTAAACACACCTCCTACAGCTTAAGTGGTCGAGGAGCAGCTTTCATGCGGTACACGGCCTTCACACTCACGACTCGTGAGTCTGACTCCGGCGTTACCAGTGATTCCTGCTGGTTCTTTGCTCTCTATATTCATGTCCGATCGTTACGACTTGCGGCATAAATGTCTTGGGCTCGCTGGCATACGAGTAGACATCGTGTCTCCGAGTCGCTCACAAGCCCGAGCCCGAACCCACAATCGTGAGAAGCGGGCTCCTGACCCTTGCTGAGCCTAGTGCTCACATCGTGAGCGCTGTCGCTGGTCACGCCTGAGTATCGAGTTGCGCCATGAAGAGTACGACACCTACAGCGTCAGCTTCTCACCACAGTGCGCACACTCACACCGCTGTAACTCACCCGCGGCTGCAGCTAGGCCCCAGCTGGGTTTGGCCGTCCACGCACCAATGTGCCGCTACTGCTACGAGTTACATACATGCGATGCTCCGATCTAGCGTCGAACTCTCAGCACAGTTTGTCAGCCGCGCATGGTACATAGCTCCAAGCCCATCTGAAGATGGGGATTGAGTGGATGATCAGTCGTGAGTGAAGGGATCAGATGCGACGCCAAGCAGGATAACAGTCGTGAGTGATCAATTTGGAGCGGAGATGCGTGTCACCAGCGTCACGGTTGATGATCATCAGCTAGGTGATCAGCGTGGGGACCGGCGTCCGAGGGCAGGTGCTTGCTGTCTGATGAGCATGCCAAGATCCAAGGTCATCATGTCATAGCCCATTTACGAGTGGAAACGCTCTTCGCAAATTGATTTCACGGAAGAGAATTTACAGACTCACCCATTGGCCGAAGGAATACTACTTTGGGTCAAGCCTGGTGAGTCGCGGCCAACTCAAGAGTACATGTAGGCGGATCTCAGCAGCCATCGGAATAAGCTTCATGTTGTGCGGAAGCTGCCTCTCACTTTGAGCAGCCATGACCCGGCTCGAGGCGGCATGTATCTTCAAGATTCAGGTTGTCTGGCATATAGATTGCGATGGCTGACCACTCGACTTCAGCACACTTCGGGTCGCCTGGAGTTCCGTGCAGGATGAAATTTGCTTCTAGTCAGAAGTGTTGCTTTCTCGAGATCAAACGCAAGGTGAAGGCTCGAATCTGCCCCCGCGCTTTGAATCATTTTGGCAAAGGTGGTAACAATAATGGAGAGCCAAAGAGCGGCGGGCCAGCGGGCCAGCGGGCCAAGCAGGCCAGCAGAAGACGGGCTACCTGGCATGGCTGCTGCTGCTGTGGCCCGACAGTGCTATCACGAATGCTGTGTGAATTTGAATGTGAATCGGGCATGCGAGCCGCGCGGTCATCTTCCCGCGCGCCAGCAGGGGTGCTGCAGCCTGCTCGCTTCTTCTCGCGGGCACTCAAGCAAAAGCCGATGGATGACCATGCGCATTCGTGATTGAGGAGCAGAGAGAGAGGCAATGAGCAAGCATGCTCATGGACCACGGATGGGAATACGTGCGTCTGGGGACATTGCTGCGCGCTAGCAAATTCTCCATGGCTGCCTCCTTGGTTCCCCCAGTCGTTGGCCGCGAGGCCGTTGGCACTCATCGAGCCGTTGAGATGCACGGGTCACGCTGCATGTGCCGTCTTCTTCGGTCTGAAAGCTCCGGCGCATTCAGCTCGGCTCGTCTGCGCGAGTCTAGATCTGGCCTCTCGATCATCCTAGCTGCGCCTTTCCAGCCATGGGAGCAATTGGTGGAAAGGCAATCAGGTGAAGACCATGCAATCTCGAGGTGCGGTAACAGCTACTCATTTAGTTCATTTCCGCTTGCTTGCTGACACTTGCTCAGGTCATCATTATTGTATATGTAGAATAGCTGGGGCGCGGTAAGCGTCAGATCTGGTGAGGTGATTAACTCAGAAGAGTAAATCTTGCACGCCATGAGATCAATGTACGCGGACCTTCTCGGAAGGCTCTGCGCCCCATTGGGCGTAGATGAAGACACACCAATAAGACGCGCCCATTTCTGACTTTGACTCGCTCCCACGGTTCCGGCGTCGCGGCACACAAGTGAGTTCCGCCGCTCTGCTCAGCTGTCAACACCGCAGACAGGAGCTAGAGCTAGAGCTAGAGCTAGAGCTGAAAGCTCGTAGCTCGTATAGATGAGGCAGGCACACGCAGCACGCATGCGCCTTGCGGGTTACGGAGCTTCGCAAGCCGGTGTGCGAACTCTCTATTTAGCTCTTGTTCTGGAGCAGGAGCAGTCCCCATCGAGCCAACAGCAGGCGTGATCGAGAGCCTAGCGCAAGCTGCATGATGCAGGATGTGCATGAGGGGTCGGGCTCTCAACACGACGGGGCCAGGTTGACCCGTCTCTTCGGGCCCTTTTCGAGGCGGACAAGCTTAATTCTTGCCTAGCGTACGCGTGCAGGACTAGTTGTACAGTAAGTATGGTGCAGCGGCGGAGCTGTGACTGTGTATGCGTCGAATATCCGACTGTCGCCTCAAACTTGCCCTTGCTATCACCGCGTCTTCGCCCTCTTCACCGCGATCACACGTACACGATTCAAATCTCGATTGAAGCTTCTGCGGATCGCAATTGCATCAAAATGCGCAAAGCAGCCCGCAGCCCGCAGCCCGCAGCCGTTGCGCGTTTCCATTGCAACGGTCGCTAGGTGTTGCTCTCGCCCCCCTTCGACCCCTGGCCTCTGCTCGTCTTTAGCGGACCTCGGGCGCTTTGCCCGTGTTCGCTGCTGCCGAATCGCAGTCACAAGAATCAGACCGTCATTGCATGGCGCTCTGCTGGCCTCAGCCCGCCCGCCCGGCCGGCCAACCTGGAGAGGGCGGGCCCGAGATGCTGTGCCGCCACCATGAGAGTCATTGACATGCGCAGACAAATACGCGCTTGACTGTGGTGACTCGCGAGTGTCCTTCCTTCTCTTGGCAGGAAAAAGCGATGAGCAGACGCCGTAGACTAGACATCGAGCAGCAGCGTTAGGCGGATCACACGCACAGGCACATCTGCGCGCGTAGTTCACCTAGCCCGCCCGCCTGTGCCAATTCCGCACTCGGACTCTTTCCAATCTGTGATCAAGGGCCAACTCAACATTTTACTGAGCCGCTTCGCCGCCTGATGCCGACCTAATTAGCAAGCAAGTGCCAAAGTGCCCATGTTTCCCATTTAGGTTGGGCGCCATGCTCCCACAGTCGACTTGCACGTACGTCTGGCCTTTGCGCTCGCGCGCATGACGCTGGGAACTGATCGCCATGCCAGCTCTGCCTAACGTCGTCAGTTGACCGGCGCAGAGACCGCTTCGAACGGAACGGAGCGAAGTGCGTATTGCCCTTGTCCGGACCCGCAGTGCCTTCAGTCTGCTCTCTCACTGCTCAAGCGCAAGAAGCCAAGAGCGGAGACAGTACAGATCGCCAGCGTCAGGTATGCAACCGTACCGCTCTCAACGTCCCACAACGCACATTCTGCTCCTCACCTCCTTGCCCAACGGCATAAAGAGCAGCTTCGCATTCAAGCAACGCCCCAATCACCCATTTCATCGCCCACAATTGACGTTGCCCTCTCAATCTCTCACAACGACCGTTCGTTGCTCCACATCCTCCCGTACACAAACAACACCTTCACCTGAAGTGATCGGCAGTCTCTCCCAACATTGCTCTCTCGTCTGCCATACCACCACTCCACTCCATCAAGTCCAAGCACATCTTCGTCACCATCGCCCCCATATAGCTTAGCACAAGTGAGTCGGGTCTTCGAACCACCTTGCCTTCATTCTACTCACGTAAGGCCTCAACATGCGCTCTAGACACACACACACACCATGTCCACCACAGGCTACTATGATGCCTCCAGCTTGGCAGAACGTCGTGGGTGTCAACCTCTGACAACGTCTACCCAGCTCGCAAGGTCCATGACGTTGCCGGAGCAGTACGCGAGATCCGAAGCGACATCTCCTTGGGAGCAGAGCGGTGCTCTGGCGCCCAGCAGTGCACCGCCGTACCCATACGCCAACACATCCTTATATCAAAGCGCTCAGCCTAGTCAACAACATCAGCCAGCTATGCAACAACCTCAGTATTCGCACATGTCCGTCCCACACTTCAACATGGCGCCTGCGACTGCCATTCGAGCGGAACCTCATCCGATGCGCCGTAGTGCCTCGGCCCACGCCAGAGCCGAAGCTCGAAGCTGGACACAAGAGCAAGACAATCGTCTTCGAGCAGCAATCGCTCAAGTCTCTTACGAGAGCAAGCACAACGGCAAGACTGGCAGCGCAGCGCTCGACTCGCCCGACCTCGGGTCTCACCCGACGACCAAGCCTTGGGCACGCGTCATGTCCCTCGCCTTCCCAAGTGGCGAGCACTCGAAGGAAGAATGTCAATCGCGCTGGAAATCGCTTCACCGACCTCCCGCTGTCAAAGGAGCATGGTCTAAAGCCGAAGACGATCGTCTCCTCCGCCTAGTCCGTCAGCACGGCGCTGAACGCTGGGTTGTCATCGCTCAGCACATGGGCTCTCGCAGTGGCAAGCAGTGCCGCGAGCGCTGGCACAATCACGTGGATCCGTCCATCACGCGTCGACCCTTCACGCCAGAGGAGGATGCCATCATTTTGTCCCTTTACAACACCATCGGCAGCAAGTGGGCCGAAATGAGCAAACGTCTCAAGGGCAGGCCAGACAACTCCATCAAAAATCACTTTAACACGACATTGTCTCGAAGACGCATGCTTGCTGCCGCCGTCAACAAGGCTTCCAACCTCACCGACGAGGCGCAAGGCAGCCTTCAAGGCACGACGCAGGCCAGCGCTGGAGGTGTGGCTATGACTAGCACGTCATCATCCAGCTCTTTCACTTCTAGCCACGTGCCAGTTACAGAGACATACGAGGACTCCGGCTACTACTCGTCCAACAGTACCCCAGCGCACAAGCAAGAGCTGGTCCCAGACGCCTACATTGGCGGTGGAATGCAAGCCGGTTTCGATGCTCGTCGCTCATCAGCGCCCATTCTTAGCCGTCAACATGGCCCCGTCGCCAGCTTCGGAGGTTCTTACGCCCAATACGCTTTCCCTGCCGACCTCGATCCCTTCGTCTACACTGGAAGAGATGGCATCGTGTACAGGCACAACGGTGCGGGTCCACAGGGCTTGAATCAGAGCCAGCATCACCGCGCTTCGGTTCCGAACTCACTTGCCTACTCTCAGATGGCTCGTCCTGACGTCGAGCACGGTCTCACTAGCTTCCAGCACGGTGGAAACATCAACTACAGCTCTCTGCATCAATCTGGCAACAGTCGCATTCCGGCATCGATCGACTACGCCCAGCCTGCGGCGCCCGAATTGGCTCAATACCAGCAGCTTCACGGTCAACATGCCGCGTTGTGGTCGAATGCATCTCAAACCCAGCAGCTTTTCCGCTCCCAGCCTGCGCAAACGCCAGGCAGTGCGCAAACTAAATCAGCGTCTCCGTCGAGCGCCAGCGACAACCTCGCCTACCATTCCACTCCACGTCGCAACGTGTCCGGCGAGCAGCCTTTAGCAGAGTCACTTTCTGCCTGGCAAAGCGTAAATGGTGAACGCGCTCTTCCACCTTTGTCCCTGGTTGCTACTGGGACCGCCACTCCGTCGACCCCCAGTCGTGCACGCGTTACCTCTGTCATGAGACGTCTGACATCTTCTGCTTGCGGCACTGTCACAACCGATGCGTCGCAGGCTGGTACTGCCAATGCCGCTCTCGCCATGGTCGACGTCGACGAGGGACAAAAAGCTGCTTTGCCACCTCTTTTCCGCCAGGCTGCGCTCAACACCACTCCAACGCAGCGTGGCTCCATTTCGGGCCAGTCTCCGGCCAGCAGGACTCCGAGCTACGGTTCCGAACACGTTCGCTCGGCCACGAGACGAAGCTTCGGCCCAGTGGCGCAGGAGACTGAATGGCATCACGAAAGACAGCACACTGCACGACCACAAACGGCCGACGAGGTGCACTGCGCCAACTCTAGTCTCGGCACGACGGAAACGCACGACAACAGCGCCGTCAATGGCCAAGACTCCGAAAGCGACGCCGATGCCAGCGGCAACACCTCGGACTGCCCCGACGATACGCCCTCGTTCACCACCGGCACTGCCTATTTCGCTCAGCGTGAGGGTCTCAGCATGCCGGGCAGCGCCATGACTGCTGCCAGTAGTCTTCTCCCCTCGCCCATGGACTGCATGAGCGACAATGGCACCGCCCCGGCCAATGACTACTTTGCAACCAAGGACAACGCAGCAGTCATGGACCGTCATGTTCAGTACAGCTTGCAACAGGGTGCCACGGGTATGCCACCTACTGGCTTCTCGCCCTACAACTTTGTCCAACATAGCTCGATGGGCCTTTTCTTGGATGAGAACGAGAGCCGAGACACCTGAAAGTCACCCGCACGCCGCTGCATGTTCAACCTGTGATTCATCTCCTGCAAGTTCCGAGTATAGTCATGCGCGACTCGCCTAAGCCTCGCACGCCTCTCTAGGCAAATCTCACCCTGTATAGATTAGTTATATCTTTGTATGCACTTATTACTAGAGTTTACCTTTTCCAATCTGCCAATCAAGCGGCCCTTGAGTCCGCAAACGCCATCAGACACAGCATGCAATCTTGAATAGCATTCTCCATCATTCCTGCCATCTATTCGAGCGCTCGGCTTTCGAGCCAGGGGTGTGAGTGTCTGTGTGCAAGCTTGCTGCGGCCCGTGCGAGGTTTTGATTCAAGCGACGCTCGCCTGAAGCAAGCAGACGATGAGCAATAGATGCACTCCGGGTGGCTCCGTGGTACGTCCCTATACAATACAAAGTGTACCACACAGGATCGCATCGCCCCTTGCGCGAGGTCCAGGCTTTTCGGGGGAGAATCAGCTGCGGGAAGACCAAGAATAGCAAGGATTGATAAAGCGGCAAGGGATGCATGCTAAGCTCGTCGGTCCTCACCTAGCCGAGCTTGCCGTTCGTGACTTGCTGCCGCGCATGAGTTCATCTCTGAAGCGGGCTTCAAATCCCCCTCGGGCTACTTTGATGCTGTCAGTCCGAACGCAGGAGTTGATGATGTGCTAGGTACTGTATGCGCAAGGCCCGTGGTGGGCCCCCGAGAGGCGTACCAAGTTCGAACGCACCTCATGCGCTGCCCGAGGCACTCTCGATCTGCGCAAACGTGTGCTCCGCACCCCTCTTGGCCATCGAGCGTCCATCTGCTCGGATCCCTAAACATCCGACCATCACTGCAGCTGGGGTGGTACCGTACAGACCAGCAAGCTCATATTTCGCGCCTACAATCAACAAAAACCTTAGCAGCCAGCATGAAAGTGACATGCAAGCAAGCCGCTGCGGGAAGCCCGATGCACTCGCCACTTGCGACTGTTCAGCAGGAGGTTCATCCGGCCGTGGGCTGTGGAGGTGCGTAGACGCGCGTGGGAAATGCGACTCCGATCGATCGAGGCTTGCTCGGCCAGAGAGTGAGCAGAAGCCAGCCAGCCAGCCAGCCAGCCATTCGGTCTGTGTGACATTCATGACTCACGACTGGACATCCACGAGCAACTGTAGCAACACGTTCCCTCGCGGCTAGACCTCAAACTGTCCCCGCACCTTGCCATCCTAGCTAGGTTGAACAGGAAGTAAGCGGGGCCGTGCGGGTGCATGGAGGCTGGATCGATAAAGCCATGCATCATGGCAGCCGCTCGATCCGGGCTTTCGACTCGGAATTCGGTGGGAATGTCTCACGCCCCGATCGCGACGTCCAACGGCGATGCATTGATTGACATGGCCCGGACAGCCCCCCAATGATGAATCTGATTGAATGAGTGACAGTGCCTGTCTCGGTCTGTAGGCCAGTCGCGTTTCGGCTGTGTCTCAAGCTTTGATCGACCACAATTCAAGAATATTCAGAATGTTCGAGCAGCTCTTCATAGGTGTTGCGACAGTCATGAGTTTGAATCACTCTGAACATCACCTGCTCGGACACCTTCCAGAATCGTTATGCATTCACGTGATCGACTCAAAGCCTTTTGAGTCAAGTGAGCCAAGAGTCACAGTCGCTCTGCAATTGGAGTGCGGAAAAAATCTGGATCGTCCGCCACCTCAGATGGCCTCGTGCGCAGCTACTTGTGATGGCCGATCTGGTGATGGTCTTTTGAAAGGTCAGCTACGAACCGTAGGTACAGTCAAGAGTTGATGAGGAGCTTCTGCTGGTGGGACACGCCAATCAAGAATGGCCTTGCGACCCGTCACGTGTGAGCTGTCTGACCAAGAGTACTGAGCGGAATGCGCGCGCGCCGCACGCCCGCGACGACGCGCTTGCTGACGCATTAATTTGTTCGCGGTGTAAATAGATGCCAACGCCTCATCTCTCTCAACGGGCTTATATCGCTACGATCATCCATCTCACCAGCACGAGTCAGCCGTCCGCAATGCTCGATAGATGACTACACCTGCAAATTCTTTGGCGAGGAGCGATTTGCTGCAGTGCACATGGTGTCGACGCGAGCGGCGCACACGAGCCTTTGCCAAGCGCAGCCCCGCGCTGGCAATGCTCCGTCTAAAAGCGGCGCTGCCACCAAACGCCACTCAGAGCCGGACGACAGAGCCGAGGAGCAAAGAGAGCCTTCCGGACTCCGATCAAGCGATCAGCACACCGCTGTAAAGCTCGGAGCTCCAGGCTTGGATCGCCATGCCACCGGCCCTACTGCTCCAGAAGCCCCGTCTAGCCCTGCGAATGCACTCACCTGGGACAACACGACATCCGCATCCTTGAATGCGGCGCTGGCCTCTCTCGATGCTTTGCACAGGCAGGACTTACATGAAAGTACATTTGAGCCACCTGTCGCGCCAAGACGCCTCGGAGAGGCACCTTTGAGCAACTTGGACTTGTGCCTAAATCGCCTGCAGAGCAGCTTGGTTGGTCAAGCAGCGGTGGCACTCGCTCTTGGCGACCAGGATGATATTCGTGACCCGCGTAGCCATCGATCAAAGTCTACGCCCGCCACGTGCGCTGGATCAGAACGCCGAGCAAGCGATACCGGTGAAGGAAGCTGGCCCATCAAGCACGCGCCATTTAGCGCTCGGCCTCGACGCCAGCAATCACCTTGGGCGGTGAGACCTTTGGCAGGAGGTCCCTCATTGGAAGAGATGCGAATCAAGAGGCGCCGGACGACACCCCGCGCCTCCAAAAATGAAGCGCCAGACTGTGGCAGTGCGCAGCCGATCGGTCTCGAAAGCCTTGATCAACCTGCAAGCGGGCCGAGAAAGGCGACTCTCGTGGTCCGCACTCAAATCCCTTTATCCAGCACACCTACATCAGTGGAAAGAGTACGCGCTAGCAAAATGGCGCATGGGGGGCTTGCAGCTACAGCAGGGCAGTGGAGGTCTATTGATGCTTGGACTCAAGAAGGCTTCGATGCTGGACGCTGCCGCTCAAGGCCGTCTCACGACGTCTCCCAAGTGGTTATAGAGTGCAGAGCAGAAGCGACTGCCGAGGACGTAGGGATGGGAGCCAGTCAAGGATGCGCTCGAATGCATTGCCAGGTAGGCTCTAAGGACGGCGCTTTGGTCAGCATGCCATCAAAGGCAGTATCTCAAGCTCTCGTGGCGCCGCCAGCTCGTTCTGCCGCGGCTGGAGAGGGCGAGCAACCACGCTCACAGACGTGTGAGGTATCTCCGCGCTTCGCGGTCTTGCCTGATGATCCGATCCCGCGACCCAGCTGTTCAGGGAATGACACGACGGGCCATGCCAGGAAAGACGCCGCTACTGATAGAGCCCGGCCCATTTGCGAAATCGGTAAATCGGCACAGGACAAGTTTCGGACGACTTCTACACGCGCTGAGGCCCTATGCACTGGACGCAAAGGAATCAGACTCGGCGCTGGCAGGCCTCCGCCTCAACATGCACATTTTGAAGGCGTTCGCTTCATGCCGCCCGCGGATCGCAGTCATTTGGTGCCGATGCCATTTGACGACGAGCTATCGCTTGTCACACTGCAGCCCTCGAGCCCTGATCCCGACCTCAGCCTACTTCATCAGTCTGTCAGCACAGACACACCATGTGGGGATCCCGCATCGATACAGCGAGCTTTGCCCGACGCCACCAACATTACAAGTCCCGCCCGCCAAAGTGCGCCTTCAGGCTGTCGCACGCGGAACCAGGCCGACGAGGAGGTCGCCGAGCCGACAATCAGCCGCAGGGCCCATCTACGCGCCCTCAAAGAAGCGCAGGAGCACTTCAAAGCTCAGTTGGCGAAGGAGATAGCAGATCTGAGAGCTCGGGTTTCTATGCAGACCGACTTCCAGTCCCCTTCAGCAAGTCGTCGTGGCCCGCCTGGCGACTTCCGTTGGACTACCACTCAAGACCTCGCTACTGACGTCACCGATCCCAGCCTAGGCGGATTAGAAGATGTGCAAGCAGCAGCAGGGGAGGCTGCAGAGGTGCGTCCCGGCTGGAAATCACGCATGTTTCCGCGTACAGGCTTTGCGAGACAAAATCAGATTCGTCAAGCCGCGTCGGACGATACACAGCACCGTGCAGGCAGACTAAAGAGGACGCCATCGCCCCCGCCGCCTCCCGAGGCATCCGACACGGTATCCGAGACTGAGTCCGAAGGAGTGCATACAACAAGCGATGCATCGTCACAAGCAGACGAAGAAGCCGAAACCGCTCATCGAATTTGCTCTCGTGGCATCCCACGTCGCTACGATGCTAGTGCCATGCTTCGGGTATCGAAGACGAGCAGCAGAATGCAAATTTCGACCCAGGGCGGCAAGGCTGCTACCACAAGCAAGGTCGACGCTCCGGAGAATGATAGCGTCACAGAATCTGACGAAGACGATCCCTCTGTCTCCCATTTGCATAATCGGAACCATCACCTGCCAAAGCGCAGTCAGCGTCCAAAGGCTGCTCGTACCTCCGCCAAAGACTCTGCTGCTGGCCGATCCGGCAAGCGCCCTTCGAACAATGCGCCATCGAGCAATGCGACCATCGAGAGGGAGGCAGCATCTGCCTCCAAAAGGTCTCGAATTGCGGATAGATCCTTCAGCGAGCCAAACTTACTTGGTACCGCTGGCAACGAGAACGCTTCGGCACCGAGCAGTCAGCCTGCGCGACGCGCTCAAAAGAAGAAAACGGTCAAGTCTGGTTTGCCGTGCGTTGCCTAAATGGTTGCAATTTGTTGGCGATGAATATCGCAGCTTACGCTGTCTTGCTCCTCACTGCAGCATTTTTGCTGACTGTACCTTTCTCATCGTCGGAGAGTACGGCAGACGAGTCAAGACCTTCGGAGAGCTGGTGAGGCACGCCTGTCAGCGGTCATGTGCACGTCCGACTGACCTGCTGCTACTGTTGATGCTGCTGCTTCCGCAGGCATCTCGTCACGGTGCTTCCATCGTGCATGACTTCAGCATTGCTTCTCGCCTCATCGTCACGCACATCATCGGCGTTCCCAATACAGGAGAGCAAGGGTCGGAACGCGAGATTGCGAGCTGGGCGCGCGCTCTGTTCCCCGCGGAAGCTGAGCTGATTCGGCTCGGTACCGACATTCGGGGCAGACCAGAGCTGCGTGGAAAGCATTTTGTGGACGTGCGATGGATGGAGCAATGCATACTGGTGAGTGGCCACGCTGTCGAGTCGACGTGGCTCTAGTGAGGAAAGGAGGTCCCGTCAAGTGCTGACGCTGGAGCTTCTGCCGTCTTCAGAATTGTCTTCGCAAAGAGCAGCTACTCTCTGCTGCTCCATATCGTGTACTGTAATTTGCGCTTCTGCTGTAACATCTCACATCGAGTAGCATACCACCTCGACACTCCACACAGGCCCAATTTATAACTCCTTGACAGAATTCAGACGACACCGTCTGTCGTCGGCCAAAAACGGCGGGTCTGACATGCCCTCGTGATGCGCACGAGTCACATTGGAATGTAAACTGATATTGGACTAGCGTGTGAATTCCGCACATGGGCGATGAGAGCGGCTGGTCGTTGGGATAGTTGGGTGATACAAGCGATATTAGTCAAAGTTGGGTCTGTGGGATTCTTTGCGTCTCTTGATGGCGCGGGCCCTCGACTCCTCTATGGATGGATGGATGGATGGATGGATGGATGGATGGATGGATGGATGGATGGATGGATGGATGGATGGATGGATGGATGGATGGATGGATGGATGGATCGCTCTTGCGCGTGGATGCGATTTCCGGTCCTTGCAAGATCGCCGCCTCATCTCATCCAGACGCCTCTACAGCGCTTCCAGTGGCGCGATCCAATCTGCGTTTAATAAGCGCATCTGATCGAGTATACTCTCAAAGTCAGCATGGCACGACACAAAGGTCCTCGCGCCGTCCTTTACTCACACTCTTTGGAGATGCTGGTCGAAGTGGCCCATCCTTGTTCCGGCCACAGCTCTGCAAGCCTTGCCCAAAGCATCTTTCGGGATGAAATGTTGGATGAATTGGGTTCGCCCCCCTCGATGACACTGGAGTTCCTCGTGTCAGTCTTTCCTCTTCGGCAAGATGTTCGGCCAGCCAAACATTGTAACCTGCATCGCACTCACATCTTCTCATTCGTCAGCTCGCTCATAGCATCATCGATGGTGACACAAATGGCCACCTCGTATTTCATCTGATCTGACCAGCGCCACTTCTTCTCTGGCGGACCTGCCGAAGGGAAAGGGCGAGATCGTCCCACCGACGAATCAGACAAGAGCGCAGACAAACGGGCCTGGGAGCGTTGTCTCCTCACCTTCTTCAGGGCTTGCCTGATTGGCGTCGTCAGGCCCGTCCGTGCCAGACGAGTCCATAAGGTCTGGAGAGCCTCGATGACGCCAGCCTGCGAGGGCAGCCTCATAGGCTTGCTGCTGCTCTGGCATGGCAGCTTCAACGAGCGTCTTGAGCCTGTCCATGTGCTCCGACTGCAGCTCAGCAAACATTTCGATGTGCTTGAGATAGAACTCGCGCTTGGTGAGTTTCTGAGACGAAAGATGTGAGACAGTGTCAGATCACTGGACGAGCAGGGCAATGCGGTCCAACGACGTCTGTCGAGGCGACTTACGTGCATGGTGAACCGATTGTACGGGAAGAGATTGGGAAGCCAATGGAAGAAATTGTCGTTGTACTCTCCAAGCTGTACCGCCAGTCCAGCGAACTCCACCAGCGATGGTTTCAGGCTAGGCGGAAACTTGCTCTTGTTGCTCCAATCTGTAGCCTCAATCTGTTCCTTCAATTGATTGATGGCGACCTGGAACCTCGGATCAACTGCGGCCACGGGGTTCTTGTTGGTTTTCGTGAGACCCACGTGGTTGCTACGGTCAAGGATCTCCTTGTAATGATTGCGAGCTGGCTCGTTATCTTCATCGTCGCCGTCCACATCCACAAAAGTGATGGGATCCGCCTGTGTGCCGGGAGAAGATTGACCTCTTGCTGCGTGAGAGCCATTCAGCAGACTATTCATGCCCATAGCGCTGCTGCTTCCCGATGATTTCATCTCGGCGTCATCACTGCTCTGGGGCGGCAAAGGAGGAAGCAGATCCTTGTCCAGAGCATACTTCGCAAACATACGGTTGGCAAAGTACGACATGTTGGTCGTACTGCCACTTGCTCCCGTGCTAGACCCAGCTCCGTAGTAGACTCCAGCTGCAGCGACGGAAGCTGCAGAGTTCGCGGCAAGCGTGTGCGCATTTGTGGAGCCTGTTGCCTCTGTGGCCGAGTCTGTTCCTTCGACACCGGCCGCGCGCACAGCTTTTGCTCTTGAGCCTCTCGTCGATTTTTTGGGCTCTTCGATCAGCACCACTGGCCCGATACTAACGTGAAAGCCCTCTACTTGGGGTCGGCCTCTGTGAGTGGGCTCATCGTAAAGCAGTTCGGAATCATCGACGAAGTCGTCCTTGACGTCGTATTTGTTATCCCCGTCCACTCGCTTCCTCCTCTGCCTTGGTGCTGCTGCTGCTTCATCTGGTTGATGTCTGTTCAGCAACCCTCGGAGCTCGGGTGGAAGGTCATCTACGCCCTCATTACCAGGAGGCGCTGGAACAGAAGCTGGAGGCGCTAGGGCAGAAGTCGAGGTCGAAGCAGCGTGGCTGCTCCCACTCGCCTGTCGGGGATCATTGTTGGCGCCCACAGCCACCGTGGAAGGGCCTTGACCTGCTTTTGCCTTTTCGAGCCAATAAACAGCCCAAAGACCGCCGCTCTCCTTGAGACTTTCGAGCATCGTCTCGTGAACGTCGATCAGGTAGTCTTTGTCATCTTCGGTCGGGCGGTCAAGAGGAGTCGCCTTCAGTGCAAGACGCATGGAGGGCCTGGGTGGCGGTGCGGGTGGCAGCATTGTGCCCGGCGACGGAGTTCGGTCGAAGCGGCGCCGTCTCTTGACGGCAGGTCTATGAGGTGCACTAGCAGTGCCTTCAGCATTTCGCTCCTCAGCTGCGTCGTTGGTGCCTGACTGCCCCAAGGATCCACCGCCGCTGCTGGCATCTCGATCATGCGCCCGCTTCTTTGTCGTTTGTTCGTTCGCTCCGGTGCGCTCACCGTCTCGTTGCGAAGGCATAGAAGACATAGCTCCACCATCACGTTCAGCGTCGATGCTACCTTCGATACTTCGACTTCCATCGCTATCGTCGTCATCATCGTCGTCGTCATCGTCGTCCTCTTCTTCTGCTTCTTCGTCCTCTTCCTCTTCTGACTCCCCACTTTCACCCTGTGACTCGTCGTCCTCGTCTTCATCCATGCCCTGACTGCCTTCGATAGAGCTGCCATCTTCCTGCTGGTGCTCGACAACCTGCTCAGCTCCATTCTGACCGGATACTGCATCAGCAGCAGCTTCATTCCCAGCCATGGTGCTCGCGCTCTGATCTCCATCAGCGGATTTGCCGTCATGATTGCTTTCCGAGCCCGTATCTTTTGCAATCAATGCCGAAGCTTCGCTAGAGCTGTGCAGAGGAGACTTTGCCTGCTCAGAATCTGGATCAGCTTCATGGTTGGCAATCTTGCTGGAGCTGATGACGTCCGCGCGAGCAGAGCGCGACCCCGACGATGACCTGAGACGATTCTCATGCGTGGAGCTCTGCCTCAGACGGGTCGAACGAGGGCGTGTCGGCTGAGATGCGCTACCGGATGCCGGACTGCTGCCTGGAGTCAGAAGTGCGCTCAGATTCATGTTGACCAGCGTCCACCATAAGCCGAGCGCAATGGGATGAAGAGCACGGCTTCTGTAGGCGCGGACGCCCGCGCTCTGGCCAGGTGTGAGAAAGGAGGGATGGTCAATAGCGTGTTCTCCTGCATGGTGCTCGAAGAGACCAAGGCAAGAGCTGATCGGATTAGAAGCATACACGAACGAATTCAAGCACAAGGCAGCCGTAGTTGCACTAATGTGTGAGTCGTGAGTGTAGAGTGTTCGAGCTTTCCCCAATTGTGAACTCCAGAAGATCGCGTCGTGCAGACGCGTACGTGAGGGTTCGGTCGGCGCAGGCAGGCGCGTGTGGATGGCGCCTCGCAACGGTCGCGCGCGCGCGCGCGCGCGCATGCACCACCCTAACCATCAAGATGGGACGCTCCTGACCATACAGGACACCGACATTCAAGGATACAGCTCGACCATCTCGGACTTGACTCTCAAATCATTCGAGATTGCAGTTCGCCATGACAAACACCGCAGAGCGCTTCGGATTTTGGACTCACACAGAAAGTTGAAGTCTTCAGGTACTGATATCGCTTGGGTATGGAGCGTGCAATGGGATGGAGAAGAACCAGAAATGATGGATGCTGTGTGGTGCGTGATTAAAGACTGCTTGTGCGGTGCCGGGCTGCTGGCTGCGCGCGCAACCTTTGAGGTGCGGCGACTGCGATGGCGAAACAGAAAGTGGTGCGAGGAAGGACGCGCGGGCGATGTTGTCGTATGGAAGCTTTCGAACGAGGAGCGCAAGCACGTCCTGCGATCCGCGCTCGTGGTGGTGTGAGAGAAGAGGATCAGAGGGGCAAGATTCTGTCAAGGAGGGGGATGGATCGATGGGTCTAGATCATCTGTATGCTCGCAGCAGTTAGAGGACAGATACGTGCGTCAATTCTTTCGGACTTGTCGAACCTCGGTCGCGTGCAACTCGAGCTGCCCTGACCGCGAAAGAGTCGCTTTCTATATTGCCTGGCCCCACGAAACGGCTGTGTCCTGTAGATTTGCTGGCATCAGGGATCCATGAGGGCTGAATTGCGCCGGAAGGAGGAGAGGTGCACGCAGCAATCACTGCCGCGTCCGCTCACCGCCGGACACCCTGCTGTGCAGGAGGTTGGCGCGCGCCAAGCAACATGCACGCGCGCGTGTCGTGTCTGTCACGCGCTCTTCTTTCGTCTGCTCACCTCTCACGCTTGCAGCAGCATCGTGACTCCGCGAAGGGCAAACCAGCAGAATCACTGCTCCCACCCGAGTTCTGAGCGCAAGTCAGATTGGCCAAGAAAGGCGGGTGAGGAAGGCCAGTTGCTGACCCTCCACCAATTTTCATCATTGATCCTTTTCGATTTGTTGCAGTGGTGAGTGAAGGTGCGCCATGATCCCATCAAGCATGCAGCTACACAGAGGGGAATTCTCCGCTCTGGAGCGAAAGCGCGCCGGGCATGTGGTATGGTGGCACGCGCGCGCGGTGTTTTGCGCCATACGGCAGCCAGTCCACGCACGCGTATATATGTAGACAGCACCGGCAAAGGCAAAACAGGCATGACACGATGGCCGCGCTATACACGATGCCGGCCACAGCTATATATATATACACCTCAATCTAGATCGGTCTTCTCGTGGGCACACGCCAACCCTGCAAGCAATGTGAGCGTGTGCATGATCAACAATGACAAGCCATCACCTACGCGGCTCGCATCTAAGGAAAGCTGCCAACAAGGAGCATCGAGGGGATCCATCGGAGGGAGAGTCGGAGTCGCACGAAACGTATCGCAGAAGTCAAGATTCGAGACATTGCGCCCAGCAGTGTGGAGCGCGACAGGCGCCAACTACCTCGTACGCAGGCTCAGTGACACTCTTGAACGCAGCTATTCCGTCGAGCGTGAGCTCGAAGCCTCTCATCCGGTCATGAATGAGCATGGGTAAACCTGAGTCAGACCAAGCCATGTGTGATGAGAGCGGTCATACAACAGTAGATTGTAGCGCAGCACACTACTGCTTCCCTGCGCAGTGCACCGGACACCGGCAGCGAGAAGAGCCAGTTCCCTGCCATCGCGACGGGAGCTCATTCGAGTTCATCCTGGCCCACGTCATCTTCATCCTGGCCGAGCGCAGTGGCACTAGGTCTGAACACTTGCAGCACATTATCCTCAGACACCGTCGCCATGTGCCAGTCTTCCTGAGGGCTCCAGCAGATGTCCTGGGCGACGTGAATAGCACACGTGGGGATGAGCCGAGCAGGGATGTCATTGCGCTCACAACAACATCACACTTACCGTTGTTCTCGCTGTGTGTCCGCCATGCACAAATAACAGCTCAGGTGGGCCATCTTCTGCATCGTCGGGCGTTTGCTCTTCGCCGATCCGTGACAAGTCCCATACATTGACCCTGCGGTCTGCAGCAGCGCTAGCAAGTCTGTGCGTCGAGAAGAAGCAGTCATTTAGCTGCTGTGTATCGCATGTCCTTCGTCACATTTGACTCACATGGTTTCGTTGTGCGGCGACCAGGCGAGTTGCAGCACTTCATCGGTGTGCGCTTCCAATGAATGCAAGCGCGTCTTCGTATTCCTCATATCCCACAGTCCAACGGTCTGGCCAGACGCAATAAGGGAGCAAAACAGCTCGTCAGAAGACTTCAGACAAGGGCTGTGCGATTTGTGCTAACCGTCACTCACCTTGTCAGATGAGCCGGTGCAGATCAAGTATTCGTTCGCTGGACTGAACAGCACAGCATTGATTTCGCCATCGTGTGCAGTCACGCGATGCTTTGGTGCATCACCCGATTCCCGCGAGTCCCATCTGATTTTGCATGTGAGAAGGATCAGCAAATCGTCAAAATGTCCGCCAAAGATCTTTGACGCCCTTCACTGTGGGACTCACATCAACAACAACTTGTCGTCGCCGACAGAGGCAAAGAGCGACTCGTGATGCGCATGCCAGGCCACATCCTATTCGCAAGGAGAAGGAAAGGCTCAGTTTGGTGTCGTATCACAAGAATATGCCTTCCTTCGTCCCTCACCTCTACGACGGACGTGTGGCCTCTGTACACTTTGAGAGGGTTGATTGCTTTATCCGATTTCTTGTATTGGTTCACATCCCATTCACAGACTGTCTCATCCTCCGAGGCAGCAAGCAGATGCCCTTGAACAAGCGGCGACCAAGCCAAGCCATAACTATGGCCAGGCGGAATCTTCCCGTTGTCAGAGACATGCTCGCGCCACTCCACTGCGGGTTGCGGAACCCCCGTTGCTGGCACCGACTCACCCTTCTCCAGTCTGGCCTTTGCAAACAATGTCCGGCCTGCACTTTCCATCGGCATTGGGCTGCAAGCTGTGCTTGGTCCTGTCGAAGATGTACGTCTCGCCCATGACTGTCCTCGTCGCAATCAAATCGCAATTTTGCGGGCAGTATCGGGCCCGATTGACTTCTCCATCGTGATTGATCTGCTGTACGATTTGTATGCGCGCGTTTGCTCCGCCATAGGAGCCAATCTCTGTGGCGACTCTTGCGCAGATCAGCCTCCCGTCGTTCAAGCTTGCATCGCCGGGCCGCTACTCAGCCCACCACTCGTGACGCTGCTGCTTCTTCACTCACCGCCCCTGTCTTCATCGTACTTCGACGAATCCACTTCCACGTCCTGGTTCGGCAGATGCACCTGAGCAATTTGCACATAGTTTTGATCCTGCCCCGACGTGTGCGTGCCAAGCAACAGTCGATGAGACGTGTAGTCTTTTCCAGCAGGGCTGAGGAGTTTGCGTTGATTGCGCAGCGGAACCAAAAGTTTGAACTTGAGTCAGCTTGTACCCTCAGCCAGGGGGCCAGCCCAAACTCACCGCTCTCGGTCAGGGAACCATTGACATGTCAATGAAGGCCACTCGAGAGCGTGCGTGACCACCATGTCGTACAAGAAGGGCGCATTTTTCTTCCATACTGCACCAGAAGAAAAATGGGGCGAGGACATCTATGAGCGACGCGTGCTGCCTGCACCTCGAGCAGACGTCTTCTATGTAGCTTTTCTCACTCTTGTACTCCTGTGAGCGCAGAGGTGCGGATGCGACAGAGCGTGAGTAGAACGTCCGAGCCGGTCGACCAGCTCTTGAACCATGACGCTTCGTATGCGCCTCGCAAGATCCCTCTCACTTACCTCATTTGTGACCTGAGCGGCCTGGATCTCCTCCTCGGAGCTCATGATGAGCGTTCTGAAAAGTGCTCGATGTCTGAGTCTGCGCCTTGACAACAAGAATGTCTAGCCAATCCTTCTGCCAACCCTCTTCCGCGAGGCTCGGGCTTTTGGCGCGGCGTCGTCGAAGACTTGGAGCTAGTGCGGGCTATGTGACTGGCTTGAGAGTGGACGGCCCTGCCACAGACTTCGAGATCGGAGGCTGCGAGTTGTGGAAGGGACAGATCCTTTGGTGCCTGAGCGCGAGTCCAGACTCCTTTGGCTGGTGCACAAAGTCCAATGCGCTTTCGGACTGTTGAGGGTCTTTGCTGAGGGCGCGTAGTCAGACTTTGGGTGAGTGAGGAAGTAGATGCGGTATGCCCTGGACATGTGAATAAGGCGATGGAGAGGCTTGGCCAGGGGGTCAAGTCAGTCACGAGTCTTGAGTTTCTAAATCACGATTGTGACGCGCTCCATGACCGACCAAATAAAAGCTGCTGCTGGAGGATTCGGCCGGGATGGATGCTGGCTGCAGCTTGATGTGCACGGGCGCTGCTGCGCGCCCCCTCGTGACCGACAGACGACCCCGCGTCGCGCGAAGCTGCGAAGATATATGAAGGCAAGAAAGCGCGACGCGTCCCGACCATTTAATGGACGCGTTGCAGCCGCATCGCGAGTCACACAGTCTTCTCGAGCGCCTAATCTCAACCCAGCTGCCGATCGGCGCGTTGGTGATCCATTCAATGAATCACGAATCAGAATGTGAACCACGAATGTGCACGTCGCGAAAGCCTGTCGAAACCTCGGAGCAACCGCGCTTCATAATATAGTCTATTTTCAGGGGCTGTGCCAGGCATTACGGCTAACCGTATCGTCATCGCCAATCGGACACCAACCAATCATCATCAAGGTGACCCGAATACACAGGATGTTTGCAAGTCTGTGCTGATGGCGTGGCTTCGTCGAAATACCGTCCCGCGACGCTTCTTCGGTCAGACACGGCCGCGGATCGCCGCTCCTTCTTGAATGTTTTCAAATCGCTGCGAGGCGACGCATGAGAGCTGTACGAGTTTGTGTGTGTGAATCACGAATGCTCATGGCTCTCAAGCATGTGTGCGTCACCGGAAGTTGAAAAGCTTTGCCCGCAAAACTCATGACTGTCTAGACGGTTGTCTCGGCAAGACTCTCTCTCTCTCGGCCGAGAGTGAAGCCAAGAGCTTCTGCGGTCGGTCCTCTCCTCCACCTTTTCGCGACTCCCTGTCTACTAGCTGAACTCCTAATCACCAGTGGCGAATTGACCGTGTTGCCTTGAGGAATGACGATTTGTATTGAGCATTTGTATAAAGTGTGAGTGTATGGGCTACTCAAGTCATGGAAAGACACGCTGCAAGATCGATTGAACGATCACAATCTTGTGTCAAGAGTCACGAGTCTTGAATCACGAATTGATGAGAATCTGGAACGAGTCTGCGCCGCTCTTTCGGATCGAACTTTCGGTCGAGCCGGCTCAAGCAAAGTGCTCGGCAGTGGCGTAGAATCAGATCACCGACTCGAAATCGATCGGAAGCAACAAAGCACTCGATTGAAGTCCGTGCCGTGCATGCAGGACGTTTGATGCTTTGGCTTGCAATTCCTATATCGGGAGTTCCTGTCTGCGCAAGCCGGAGAAAGGTCGCGGAATGTCTCGACGAGGGTTGGCCGGGATGGGCCAGACGTACGTAACGATATGTCCTCTTCTGCACTCCTGACCAGATTATAAATCGTCGCCTTTCGAGCGTCCAGTATTTCGGTGCCGCTCACAACCACGCCTTCGTTGCCAGCCTGCATGGACTGAACGAGATAACACCGGGTCAAGATCGAATCAAGGGTGCCGAAACATATCGTCTGTCCTTATTTGCCAACATGTCTCAGAAGGATAGTGAAGGCTCAAAACAAGACCTGAGTGGTCTGATCAACAAACATCTCCTGTACACCTACGACAATGGATGGAAGTACGAGAGCGTGAGCGGCAAGAGGAGCAAAAGCAGTCAAGGTCAGCGCGTTCGACTGTTGAGTGCGCTGACGTAAACATTAATTGTATCGTCTAGTGGATCAAAAGCCCGACGAGGATCGTGTATAAAATCCACGGAGGTGAGCATCTGACCAGACTTTGCGTGAAGCAGAGCCTCCCATCCTGATCTTTTCGATCTTCGCAGGACCTATGGGCGGTAGAGACAATTATCAGACCATCTCGTGTCGCGTCGTCCGAGAGCCTTCGAAGGAGACTGGAGAGCAAGGTGTCTATCTCATCTCCTGGCTCGAAGAGACAGGCACAGTCGTTTCGATGACCATCGACTTTACCAACAACAAAGTCAACTCCTTCATTTGCTTTTCCAAAGGTCACTGGGAGAACGTGAGTAGTCCTTCTGACGCTCCCCAAAGGACATCTGTAACGCTAGATGAGCTCGGGAGACGGCTGACCTACTTCGGACCTCACACGACTGCTGCTGTACACCTTCAGCCAGAAATCGCACACGGACACTACAAGAAGGACCAATGGCGCCAGCTGGCCAAGGTGCCAGACGGGGAATCCATAACCACAGCCCGCACCATCATCAGCGAGAGCGCAACTCTTTTAGAGGTGACAGAGTGAGTCATGCTCCGTCTTTGCGACGTGCCAGAAGCAATTGCTTACCTCTACCCATTTTGGAAAGGGGACGAGGTGAACTCGAGGACATCGCAGAGGATGCGCCCACCTTGTGATTTGCAGAGTCCTGAACTTATTTGTCCGTCTTCGGAAGCAGCTTCCTGAGCCGGGACTTAAACTTAATCACCAGCCACGCTTCTGAACAGGCTCGAGGCACGTCTTCGCTCCCTGAGATGCGATGTGAATGAAACATGAGTCAACGAAAGAATACAACAGAGAGAAACCGTACCCTCTCCGCAGTGTGCGAATAGAACGCGCGCAATTCAGCTAGAAAGTGACGAATAAGACTGCCGAGACTTGTGATTGCTATCGTGATCGAGAGAGATTGAGGTGACGCTGAGACCGAGATTTGCTAAAAGGCGCGTTAAACGATCCGAGGTTTGCGGCTGCTCGGTGCGCCTCCCTGCGAGGCGATGAATGCCGAAGAAATGAGATCGCGGAACGGCATGACGGGTAGTCGAGGCAAGACAGAGGAGAGGCGTGAGAGACGTGAGTTGTGAAAGCTTAGCAGATGACGCATCTGCATCCTGCTTGAACGTCGTCTTTCTTCAAGGATTCATCTGAAAGCGCAAGAAGCGGCGCATCTTTAGCGGAATGTATCGACGCGCTCATTCAGGGTCCAACTCGACACCATCGCCGATGATGACACTCACCATCAGCATTTGAGTCTTTGACTGGTTGGCGGATCAGAATGTGCACCACAGTGACCTTTCCCAAAGGCATACCTCCCGTAGCAGGTCTTCCGCCTGCCGCGGGAGAGTCTCCGCTGAGCGGCGCTCGATCATCCAAGATGTGACCCAGATGAAGCATTCTGAGAGCCGATGGCTCTGCGGGCCGCAGAGGGAAATCTGCGGCGTGAGAGAAAGAGGAAGAGGGTGTGAGCGACGAGCCGGGATGCTGTGCTAGTACAGACCACGAATCCTCGAACGCTGACTAGTCTCTTGGAAGCTCCTCGACAGGCACTCACCTGCTGGCCATTCATTCCAGATCTGATCCCTTGCCTCGGACACGAGCGTGCTAGGCTCAAAGTCGAAAAGATGCCTCTGACCCGAAGTCAGGAGCGCATCGATGCGGACCTTATCCTTCGCTATCAGAGCCGACCTGACCCTGGACGACGTTGATGCGGCTGTGGATGCGTCGACTGCGCCTGAAGGTCCTGCGTTGCTGCTGCTAGCCATGCCTATCTCGGAGGGACTTGTTGCATTGGCCGCTAAGTTGGCTTCGACCTGCGTAGACATGATGATGGATCTGAGACCTCCCAGACTGTAGACTATGAGAGGGGCTTGTGAGCGAACGAGTTTGAGTTCTCAGAAAGATGATGAGGATGTTTGGGGTCCACTGAAAAGCGTCGTACAAAGATCGGACGATGTGAAGGGTATTGCGGCAAGTGGAGCGATGAAAGTCGCACCAGTCTGATGAGTCACGAGTGTCGAATGAGGCAAGTGGCTAATATTCACGATTGTACTTGTGACTGTATGCGGGGCGCTCGCCGCCCGAGTCGCAAGGTGCCACCGCGGCGGGCCAAGTTACGCGCTGCAATCTGGATTGCCGGTGCGCCCAGTGTTTCGGCTGGGCTATTGTGCCGTGTGGAGGCCGGTCACGTCTCGCGAGACCTTTCTTATTGCCGCACAGTCCGATTTCAGTCGTGAGTGCTGATGCGGTGGGTTTTGAGTTTGACTCTTTACAGAGTATTTAGGGGTATGCTCAAAGGTAGTGGTGAGTCTGAGTCAAAAAGGTCCAGAGGTGTATGTGTATGTGGATGGGAAGGATGCTGCTGCTTGCTGTAGGTGCCAGTCAGTAGCTTCAGGGGTGCGAAAGGCGTGCGATCATCCGAACCGTGATTTATAAGTTGGCGGGGCGGAGTTGGGAACGGATAAGCGTGATGGACCAGAGGCCTAGGTGTTGCGCGTGCGCGTGCGGGGAGGGGAGGGGAGCCCGGGACGCCAAGAACGCCCAGCAGGGACGAGAGCGGTGATGCGCCGCAAGAATCGTCGTGCAGCGAGGCAAAGATGGCGCGGCGGTGCAGTCGTTGCCTTACCCTGCTGCTGCTCCTTCATGCATCTGCCTGCCCACCCTTGCCCCACTCACTCACCTACTCAGGCTCACCTTGACAAGAACGGATACCGACACGAGTGAACAGTGACGAAGTGCAAGCACGAGAGGAAATACCTCGGATTAGCTTCTTCCACCTGCCATCGTTCTCTAGCGTGCTCAAAACGGTTTTTATGATTGGCCTCGCCCTGGCACAACCCGCCGGCCGACAAAGGCTCCTCGTCGCGCCAATTGCTGCTGTGCAACCTAGCTAGCTGCAATCACCAATCGAGTGCGCAGAGTAGCACGCAGCAACTTGTGTGGGCTGAAGCGGCGGCGTGCTTTCCGCCGCCCTCATCGAAACTAGATGTAAAGGTGAGGCGGAAGCACTCAAGACTACCAACCCGAGCTCGGCTGCTCCTTCCTTACCTTGGTGCTGAAGCGCTCGATGCAGGCACCAAAAACGTGCAAGATGTGCTAGCCCGCAGCTACAGGCTCGCGGCCAGAAGCCGGCCGCATTCAATGGCCGATCATGCACAAGTCGGGGTCAAAGTGCGGGCTGGTACTCAAACTGTATTTGTGCTGAGACCCAACGCGCGCTCATGTGTCTGACCTTCCGCACGCAGTACAGCAGACCAAAGCGCCCTGATCTAGATTCACGATCCAGATACATTGACTCGTATACATCAGCGCCCAGGCTCGTCCCATCGCGCTCCATCGCTCCATCGGTACCGTCAACGCCTGCTCGGTGGTCAAGTCTGAAGTCAGCTAGCTAGAGGTGCTAGCGCCGAATGTTACTACTATAGTAGCAGTCGTGAGTCTCAATTGCACACCATATGGCGGTCACGAGTACGTCACGTTCATGCGCAGCATCGCCGAGACATCTGCCGGAACTTGTCTCGCCCACGTCCACATTCGTGATTTGATGGCCTGACTGGATATATACACGCGGTACTGTGTCAGCGAGCGCCGATCATAGCTAGGCGCTTCGAAGGCTTGTCGATGACGAAGAGGCTCCACATTGACTTCGTGTCCGCAATCGCGAAGCAAGCGAGTCGCTGATTTCGAGTTTTGAGTGGAGTACATACATGCAACATTCGTGATTCACCATTCACATTTCAAAGTGGCGTGATGCTGAATCGCTTCGTGCCAAGAGGTTCGTCCGCGAGTGGCAGCTTCTTGGTGAGACGCATGCACCAAAGCAACAAAGCAAGCAAGCAAGCAAGCAATCACTGAATCCTCTTCGCATATGTGGCTGCCCGCCGGGTCGCGCGTGCTTGGCATGGCAAGCCACACGCGCGCGCGCGTCAGCAATAATCACATGCTGATCGAAAACCACACAGAAAGTACCGCGGTAGGTACACGATAGCCACAACTACTCAGGACTCATCAGACTAGTAGGATGACTGCCCGCCTAGCTGAGCTAGGTGATGCCTGTCAGAGGAGCCACTCTGACTGGTCAAGGGTCCACGTGATTGTGAGTGTGTAAGAGCACAGCTCGGGAAGCTACAAGTGGGGCGGCAAATGGCCGTCTTATATGTTGGCGCAACTGAACGAGACATCTCGCTCGCCTTCGGGCAGCCCAATACAAGGCCTGCCAATCCTTGCATACCAGCACTCTCGAGTGGATGGCTGGGATCCCTTGCAAACAAAAGTCTGCATGTTTTGTCATTCGCGTCCATTGGTTGGCACAGTCTGGGGAAGCTCTTCACGTTCCCTTGTCGACCGTCACGTGGTTCAAAAGGTGTGAACTCTTAAAGCTTGCGACCAGCGCTACAAAGCTACTGACGGCGGGTATCTCGATGGGTATAGGTGCGAGCGAAGCGATCTAAGGGAGAGAAGGAATATGCGCGAGCGCGGTAGCACATGCACACGCACATGGGGCAGGTCTTCTCTTTCAGAAATATTCAATCTGTCATGCGAAAGCATAGAGGTGAGCGATGGCAGGACACTGGCTGTACCCTCGACGTGGGACGGCACGTACCTCGAGGAACAAAAAAGCGGCCTCGGCTGGATCTCTAACATTCAAGCCTGCCGGGTTGAAGAGCTGCTTGTTGACTCGGTCCAGAAGTGAACGCAGCTCCTTCATTTCCTGTAAAGTGGAATACAAATGTTGACCTCAGCGTCTTGTTTAGGGACTACGCAAGCCTCCCTTCGTCTGCTGTGCTTGCCTGGCCGAGCGGACTCACCCTGTTGTACTTGCTTCCTACCACCAAAGGACTGATCCAGAGTGTCAGCACAGCCAACACATTGTCGAAGGCTGCCCATCCGGAATTGTGAGCTCTGATCAGGATTTCGTTGAGATCGTTTATGGTCTCGCCAAACTGCACAGGTGCTATGCGACCTTCCAGCTCCAAGGGAAAAGTTGGATGAAATTGGCACAGCTCTCCCAATGTGTAGTCCCGCTCCACCCTGTTGCGAAAGGTCATTGTTCGTGAGCACGTCTAGCTGGGGCATGCGCCGAAGGCAGAATTTGCGATTTCCACTTTCCCCGACATTCGAAGGATCACGGGATCACATGACTCACCTGATAACTTCTCTTGGTCTGTCTCTCCCAATCACTCCAGCAGGTGCAGTTCCAAAAGCGCTTCCTGGGCCAGGCGGACCAGTGTAATAGCTACTTCTAGGTCCCATTTGCGGTTGGCTGCTCTGCCTTCTGACACTCGAGCGACCAGGAGAGCTGCTGGGCTCCTCTGGATTCACGGTGACAAGCGTCGATGGACCTGCTTCATCCCTCTCACCTGAAGGTGCGCTGCCTGTCAGAGGATCCGCCATGCTGGAAATGTAGAGAGAATGGTCGGATGTTGTGGGAAGGTGTGTTGAGCGAGCGAATGAGGCGAAGCGCTGTGGTGTCAGCGGGCGAATTGACGAGTTCGGGGTGAACAAGCTGCCACTCAGTCAGTATGTCAAAGGATTGCGTGCGTGTGCTTTGACGGGCAAGAGCCTGGATGAAGGAAGGAGGGGGAGGTGCGAGCGCAAGCCTGCTTGGAGCGAGCATGCTGTGCTGCTTCGTTGCTCCGTTTGTGCATGATGGTAGCACACCTACAGTGAGTTGAGTATACACACGCGCGACTATATCAGTCACGTGCAGGGCCCGTGGGCCCGTTGGCCGCCCGAGACCGATCTCTTATTCATGATTCATGATTCGTGATTCTCGAGGGACCCGCTCGGCCGCTCATCCCCGCATGCAGAGCCCGCCCGCCCGCCTGGATCTGAATGCGTGCGCGTGCGCGCTGATGCTTGCTGCATCTTTGGCTGGCTGCGACCCGCCGCCGGGCTGAGCGAAATGCGAAAGCGCAAGCTATGCTGCTGCTGCTGCTGCTGCTGCTGAATGCTCACGGGTCTCGGCGCTCATCTCCGTTCCTTACATGCATCGTTCGCAGCACCCCCACCAAGCACACAATCCACGACCATCGCCGCTTCCTTTCTGGTTCCTCAACGCAGTGCTCATTCGAACAGCTCCTCAAGACCTCGAGAAAACAGTTAGCACGTGTCTCCTGGGAGGCTTTCAGCGCTCAGACAAAGGACCGTGGACCCATCCTTCCCGCGGGAGCAGATACAATCACACAGCGCAGTCCGAGACCATTCAATTCACTCTTTCGCGCCTCGGACCAAGATGCCGAACCCTCACTACGACTTCTTGATCAAATTGCTGCTGATTGGCGACTCGGGTGAGTTTGGAGGGCGGACGGATGAGTTCAAGCACCACGAAGGGCGTGAACCCCGAGCTTGGCGCAAGTCCTCGGCAGAGATCTCGCACACCTCTCAGCGAAGGCGAAGGCGGAGCGCATTCGCCCTTGTCGCGCCACTTCTGCTCAGGTTCGTGCTTAATCAGAAGGCGTGTGCGGTGAGAGGCCAAATGCAAGTCGCACGCCGAGATCCAAAAGGCGAGGTACAATCTTCACCACGCCAGTGTTAGGGAAGCACACGCTTGCATTCAGCTGCGATGCGCAGACATTCCACTTCCAATCCCATTCTGCGAGGCTGAACACTGGCGCAAAGCTCCTTGGGCATGCTGCATTTCTTGCCCTCGCGAAGTGATCATTTGTCGAGGATGGGCCTTGCGAGAAGTCTCTTGCCAAGCCTTGACCACGATGTGACGCTGACCTAGCCGCGCTTTCTTTTTCGCCTCTCCCCTTCTCTACAAGGTGTCGGCAAATCATGCTTGCTCCTTCGATTCTGCGATGATGCTTGGACGCCTTCCTTCATCACCACGATTGGCATCGACTTCAAGATCCGCACAATCGACTTGGATGGCAAGCGAGTCAAGCTCCAAATCGTGAGTAGACGGCGTTACTGACAATGCTCGCGGCCCCGACAACCGACCATTCATTACTCCCTTTGCTTCATCAGTGGGACACAGCAGGCCAAGAGCGCTTCAGAACCATTACCACCGCGTACTACAGAGGCGCGATGGGTATCCTGATGGTATACGATGTGACGGATGAAAGGAGTTTCAGCAGTGAGTGCTAGTATCGCATCTGGCTTTACGCTGCCTCCGCTGATACACGGTCTTTTAATTTGTGTAGACGTGCGAACCTGGCACTCCAACATCGAACAGCATGCTAGCGAAGGTGTCTCAAAGATTTTGGTGGGCAACAAGGCAGACTGGGAAGAGAAGCGGGTGAGTTTACTTCGCCTTGCCGCTGTATGCCTAGGAGGTGTGGGCACTGCGGCTGAAGCCTTTCGCCATTGTCGATACTATCTAGGTCGTTACTACAGAGCAGGGTCAAGCACTGGCAGATGAATTGGGTGTTCGCTACGTCGAGACGTCCGCCAAGACGAATCAAGCTGTGGACGACGCCTTCATTGCGCTCGCCAGGGACGTCAAGTCGCGCGTCATTGACACGGCGGCCGGATCCGCTTCGAGCGGTGGTGCTGGCGCAAACGAGAGTCAAGGCGTGAACGTCAATGCTCAGCAGCCAGCAAGCTCGAGCGGATGCTGCGCTTGAGAGGAAGGATACAAGTAATTTGCAAGTGTACAGCTGTGAAATTACCAGTCCTCAGGTCTGAGATTCGTTGGCCGAGACCTACATATAACCCCTTCATTGACTTGCAGCTCGGGCGACTTGGATAATGTACATGGCTTTGGCTTTCCTCTCCAAGCTGACGTGCTGCCTGCGCATACGTTGCACTCACTTCATTCTCTAACTAGTCCGCACAAGCGCAGCAGCGAAGATACAGCGCTGATCGAGCATGCAACGTCTCCAAAGGTCCATTAAGATCGAAAAAAACGTAGCAGCAGGGACCCTGAGCTTCATTACAGATGTCTGTGCAGACGATGCGTTTAGGAGAATGTGCCGTAATCAATCTTGGCCAAGTGTACGCGGCTCATTTGCGGATGCGACGGCTGGCGTTGTCTATCTTGACGCGAGCGTGCAATTGGCAGGATGGCACAGTGCCGAAGTAGGTGCTAGCCTTGAAGACGATGATGATGTCACCATCCCTCTCCCTCGTCGTGTCCCACGAGGCTCGAGGATCGGCTGTGCCATCAGACGCTCGATATCTCGTAGGCGAGTAGAACAGCCTTCGAGACTTTTCGTCGAATTGGGACGAGTAGACGGTGGGGAAGAACCGACCCACTTTGAACAGGGGCACGTAAGGAGACAAAAGCTTCGTCTGCTGAAGAGTGAGGTTGCTTCCGACAGTGCCAGTGCCAAGCTGCGACTCGATGGGGAGAGGTGAGCAATGATGGTGGAGCGGAAATGCGACTTCTGCCTTTTCACGCTGTGCGACTTACAGTGTCAGGTCGAAAGGCGGGACGCCAGCCCACGCCATCGGGGAGTTGGCAAGTGCCAGTCCAGGGTCCCTGATCCAATTCTCTCCAGCTAGCCCACTCGAGCTTGTACAAGCTGAGCGGATCTACGCCATCTTCGGCATCATCAGGAGTGGGCAAGAAAGCCTCGTAGGCTACGATCAGCTCTACATTGCCGCTCAGGACGGGCTTGAAAAAGTCCGTGGACGTGCCGAACACGTCCGGTGAGCTGCCATTCAGCGCGGACGCAGCTGTGGGCCTTGCAAAAAAGACCTTTTCCAGGGAGCTGTATGGCTGTGATATTGCGCAAATGCTGGCGGTCAGGTCAGCAATCACATGCGTCTCGAACACGAGCACACTCACAGGTATCGGAGAAGACGGCCTAGACTCTTGCAGAGCATGCAGTGGGTCGTAAAAGTGCCAGCCAGGATCTGCATGTAGTGGGGACCGAGTCGGTGAGCAGGCTAAAGATGCGGCACAAAGGGAATGCCGAACAACCCACCATCCGGACTTTTCCACTCTTGCCACCGGGGATCCGGCCGAGCAACGGCAACTCTCAATTTGCTGAATCTGTAAGGATACCTCTTCTCTCGACTCGAAGGAGCATCTGATCTCTTTGGCGGGTCGGCCGGCCTGCGTTTGGATCTCGGTTCCCTCGAAGCCGGCAGCCGCGAGACGCGACCAATATGGTCTCCTTGAGCCACCAGGTCTCCCAAGCTGACCTGAGGCTGTATCTCTCCGCATAAGCGCAGCACAAAACCCCACTCGTTGCGAATCGATACGCAGATGCCGTGCTCGTTATTCAGCTTATTGAGGGGCGGGAATGGACGGGTGTAATTTCCAATCCAGACCACTTGGCCACCCCATGGAGCTTGGAGAGGTGCCCAGATTGATTCGCCAACGGCTGCAGACTCGCGTGCGTCGTCGGGTGTGGACATGTTTGCGACTGCACTCGGGGCGGGTACTCTGATTGTCACGTCCCCATTCCTTCACGCGGATGAGAGCAACGTCGGCGCGATTGCTGGTTGGGTCAGCATAGGTGCTGCTTGAGTAGTCCCGAACCTTGACCGCATCACTCACCAGCCAGACCAGCGTAAATCCACGCCCTTCATCTCGTCATTCGACCTGGCTTGGCCTGCCTTGGCAATGAAGGGATCTTGCATTACTGGCAAGCACATGGGCAAGTGAGGGTCAGCTAAATGTCAGCGACGAGCAACCTCGCTACTCAATCTGCTCAACTGCAACGCAGCCTTGGCATGCGACACACACTCACAGCCAGCGACGCGATTGACTGATGAGACAGCTTCGGTATTGGGTGTTACCAAAGGCCAATTGGCTCTTGGCATTTGCACATGGGCCACCCACCACTGGTACGAGGCGCTATCCCTTCCGGGGAGACGCAAGCGAGCTACGGCACTCCACAGGCCGACACTGACATCCTTACCAGTCGCTCCTTCCCTATCCCCACCGATTGCTGAGAGAAGCTCATGCGCAGGAGCGCAGTCCGCAAAGTAAGCTCTACCATCAGGGTGGACCTCTGTGGGAGTACAGCCAGCGTCGACTTGTCGGCCATCGGCATCTTCTTGTCTCAGCTCACTTGTCCCTTTGGCGCGCAGGTCATCCTCTCTACAGCTCTCAACGCCTCCCACTGCGCCTCTCTTGGCTCCGCATCCCAGCGTTACCTCTTCCCAATCCCTCTTTTGCGTCCGGGTCCACTCCAAAATGGGTTGCGCGTCATTCTTGGCTGCGAGGATGTCATCGTAGTGATCTGGATGAAAATGGAGGAGCAGACGGGAGGCATGTCCAGGGGCCGAGTTGATGTGAAGTCCTGAGGGAGTGAGACCGAAGCGTTGTGCAGATCCTTCCACATGAGCGAGATCCGAATGGAGGGGATGCAAGAAGGGTGACTGATGATTAGCCACTGTAGCCGAGGAAGCCAGTGAAGCTGCGGAAAGCGCGGCCAAGAGGTGGCTCGTTTTCCAGACAAGCATTGTATGCAGCTTGCCCACCTTGGGCGTCGAGATTATCAGTAATCAGTAGGGTGGACGGTGAGCACAGTCGGGCGTTAGAGCTCGGGATGAGTAGGGTTGGATCGCGGTTCGAAGCGTAGTGTGCTCATCTTCTAAATGCTGCGTCTTCAGCAAGAGTGGGAGGTGTGCTTCCAGAACGAAGCGAGGAAGAAGGTAGTGGGACAGATGCTTCATTATCGCAGACATGTGACTTGAGCTTCTTCCAAAGCATTCAAATTCACTCTTCTGACTGGAGCCCTCAACTTCATCAGACTCACGACGGGCGGGAAGGAACATGCGGCTGTGCAAACGGGTGTGTGGAGACGGTCGGTCACGTGAGACCACATGCTGGAGTTATTTTTGCTGGTGCGTGAATCACCACGATTTCGCTGATCTTCTGGATTTAGCGCTCGACGCACAGCATCATGCGCAGCAGCAGCAGCAGCAGCAGCGCCTGTGCTCGCATCTGCACCCGCAAGAGCGAGGGACACATCTGTCAAATCTACAGCACGCCAGATAGCACGACAGGCCACAAATGTGAATCAAGAATGACACTCATGACTGTGACTCTACGGTTCGCGATCCTTCAGAACGTCATTCGGGTGCAGATACGGCGGATGTGTATCCGCGCGGCCATTTGAGTCGCCTAGCTTACCGTGAAGCGTGGCGGCGTAGCTTATTTACAATCAAGGACGGTTGTGAAATTGAAGCTATGCCAATTAGCAAGTAGACCGGTAGCACAGGTTTAGAGGCCGCACGCGGTCAGTACCCAGGTCAAGTGGTGCGCACGACGTCGTGAGTCAAAGTATAATCGCGGCGAACCAGCTGGCAATTAAGCTCCGGGTGGGCGGCCTCTTTCTGTGTGCGTGCACGCGCCTCGCCGCGCCGTGCAGCAGGGGTCGAGCAAGCTATATATGGTACTGTATATGCACACGCAAATTTCCTGCCGCGCTGCTGCTGCTGCTGCCTATAGCTGATTCTTAATCGCGCTCCCTGCATGCAGATCCGAGCTCGCGAGGCTGAGAAAAGCCTTGCGGTTTACCGACGGGATGGTCAAAGTCGCGAGCCGAATTAGCCGCGCGAGATCAATCAAGAATGAAATGTGAATCATTGTAGAATTCACGATTGTCACATCCATGCATTCACGAGTCTCACTCATCTCATGCATCTCATGACTGGGAACTGCGACTGCCTTGCACACTCGACTCTACCGCCTCGTCTACGATCTCGCTCGCTTCCATCCACGCCGACATTCGTCGATAGCGCTCGTCACTCTTGCCCTTTCCCGGCTGCCTTCACAGCAACATACTTCGGATCACAGGTGCGACTGCCCTGAGGCTCACTTGTCAACCCCATTTGGACCGAGTTTTCGCATTCACAGGCCAATTCATCGAACGTGCCACTGGCGCAAGACAAAGAGTTGGGAAGCCTACCCATTTCCAATCTCCACCTTTTTGCACGAAGTAGAGGAGACCTGATCCATCCCATTTCGAAACGCAGCGTGCTGTACGATGATCCGCTCACCGACCAGCTTGTTGTCTGGCGGCTCGCGCGCAAAGAGTGCGAGTCTAGGAGCAGCCGGTGCAGCCGGTCTATCTCTGCGAGCGCAACTGTCGGCGCGAAGTCGAGTGACCAACCTAGGCGTCGTCTTGCTGCTGGCTGTAGCTTGCGCTTCTCTTTTGCTCAACCTTAGATATGCTATTGCGGGTTCTAGACATGTCAGGGGCTTACCCCCGCCTGGATTCGGATCGTGGGAGAGCTTCCACGGTCTTACGCCTTCCACACTGCTTGACAGCCTACCGCCTCCAGCAAAGGGCGCCGATGCGCTCAATCACCTGGTCATTGTGACCGGTCATGCCGTCTGGGGTGAGTCTTCTCCAAAGTGCGCAGCGCACACGTCAGCCCTAGCACTGCTGTGGGCCCACGGATAGACGCAATGGGAATGCTCATCGTTGCTCCTTGTCCTCGCTCTACAGCTGGTTGCGACTTCTCTGGTCGGGAAAATGACGAGAATTGGGTGCTGGAGAGTTGGCAGAGAGGTGGCAGCACGAGGACATTCTGGAAGCACATTGAAAAAGGGTGAGCAACCATGGGAGCGAGCTCAAGTGGCGCTCAGACGAAGGCAGCATCTCAGCTTGAAGCTCGTTGCATCTTGCGAGAGAGATGCAGCCAATCGCTGACCTTTCTGGCCGCTCGCCGCTTCTAGAGTGGAAATCGCTGATGCAGATCCGACAGCCCTTCTTGTCTTTAGCGGGTGCGCATGCAGCTGGTTATCTTCAATAATGAGGACAGTGAATGCTGACCGCATCCTGATTGTGGCGCACGCAGAGGCCAGACCAGACCGACATCCCTTCAGACAGAAGGCGAATCATACTTTTCTCTTGCCGTCTCGTCAGGTATGCGGCTGCCCGTCTTGCCTGGATTCAACTTCTCCACACATGGACCAGGTCCTGGGGAAGCAAAGTCGTCCAAAAAGATCACTGCAGAGGCGAGCGAGATTCTGGGCAGGGTCGGTGCTGGCGCACAAGCCAATGCTGGTGTGGCGGTAGCAAAGGGACTGCAGGGTGTACGCATGACCACGGAAAACTTTGCTATGGACAGCTTCGAGAACCTGCTCTTCTCCATTGCTCGCTTTAGAGAATTTACGGGACGCTTCCCGATTCGTATCACCGTGGTGGGTTATGGCATGAAGAAGAGCAGATTTGAAGACCTCCATGCCAAGGCTCTCAGGTGGCCTGTCAAGTCGTTCGTTGGAGGTCAGAGGCGCTTCCACTATGTTGGGATCGACGATGATGGCAACGAGGCAGACATCAAGGCGGAGTATGACGGAGAGGTAAGGAGTGGTTTTGGTGCATTGTGCGACTCCGAAGACTGTGCTAAATAGGCCACATTCCTTTTCATGCAGAAAATCAAGACGTATCCCATGTTCGAAAAGGACATGTATGGCTGTCATGGTCGCTTACTCGTGAGTAGCTCGTGACAAGCCAGACCAGTGCAGAAGCTTCTTCTCACGCTCGCTCTCACCTCATAGGACAAGCGTCGTGCGAGAAACCCTACAAGAAGGTTCCACTCTTACTTCTCTGGCGCCCCCGAGATTGCGGATCTTTTGGACTGGTGTCCACCCGATGGTACGTCAGAGTGCACCTTTCGCGAATACACCTCGGGCTGATGTTCTTCTTCCTGCAACCTGATCCGGCAATCAGGTCTTGGTCTGCAAGGCATCTACGTCGAGTCTTTGCCCTGGGACCGAAGAGCGAATCCCACATCTGGATGGGGTCGGGGCACAAAAGCGTATCAGGAGGAGCAGAAGAAGAAGCATGTGGCCAACCTCTTGCCGGATAGTCGTTGGCTGGAGTATGGCAGAGAGAAGCAATGAGGCGCAAGGCGCCAATATCGAGCGTTCCGATGAAGCTGCGGCGCTGGGTTTATCCACCTCTCCAGCGTCTCTTTCGGAGACCCTTGAATCCCTGCATGGTTGTATTTACATGAGTTGACAACGCGCAAAGATTCCTATTCAGTTTCAGCTTTTCTCAGCGACTGATGAGGAGCACCTCATGGCAAGTCGACAGTCCCGCCCTACACTTCAAAACCATGTGACTGCGACCAGAGGACACGATGACTTGTGACGTTGTTTGTGGCATTTCAAAAGCCCTAGTGGCAAAACATGGCTGCTTCTAACGCATTCTTGCGCCATTTACGCATGGGCAGGTCTACTAGCCTTGATGCGCCTGCTCAACTTTGCGAAAGTCGTGCTTCACGCCTGCGGAGCAGCGCTAGCCAATGATTGCAGATCGCTCGACCCTCATTTTGACATGCAGAAGTTTTTCACTCCCTGTGATGACAGCATTTGCTAGTCCAGCCCCATGCTTGCAATCCTCTGCTTAGTAATGGCGTACGGGTAAGATGGGCTCCGCCCTGATTTCTGACAAGTCGCTAGCCTTGTCCTTTTCAGCGTCAAACTCTGCTATCACCGATCTGCGGCGGGGGGGAGAGCACGGAAGAGTCAGATCTGAAGCATCAATTGATGATCTTCATCTGCTGATCGCAAGCATTGTTGGAGCTCTTGCCTTGCAGAAACACTCACACGGCATCTCCCTTCATCACGTAAAGACCCAAAGGTACAACTTCCACGCCCGCATCCATGCTATAAATTCTCTCTACGCTCCCGCTCAGGATGATCGACCCGTGAACATCAAAGCCTTGCAGTGTGCCGATGATGATGCGGCCATCCTGTGTCAGTGTGAGCACTTGCTCTATGAGCGCATACAGGTGGATAGGTCGGTCAGGAGCAGATAAGGCATTGTGCTTGTCAGACGACCCAGCGTCTAGCCGACGACCCGACTACTCACGCTGGAGGTAGCCTACGATTGCTTGGTTCGCCATGGTCGAAATGAAAGCTCGAGACTAGTCCCGGACCTCAGCGTGCGGCAAAGCCCTAGTACTTGCTGAGCTTACCGAGTCCTTAATTACTGGTGAGTCATGCCTTTGTGCGGAGTGAGGTCGAATCCGTGCAGTTCACACGCGCGCACAGCCAGTTGAGCGTGATTCCACCTTCCGGTCGCTCGTTCCGCGAGTGACGCTTTGAGACCGGGGCTGTGCAACGTGAGATGCGTCGAAGTCAGGCTGTACAGTGTACTTCGTGGGCGCGGGCGCGGGGCCGCAACGGCCAAAGATTGAGGGATGAGAAGCGAGGATCGAGGGTGAAGAGTGTGAATGATCAAGCACCTGCTCCTGTTAGAAGGAGATGCAGGCTTCCTAGCGCTGATTCTCGCGTGCGCGTGTATGACTCGAATTCAGTCGGGCCAACGTGCTACGCAGATGGTCGATAGTGACTCGAACCGGCTTGCATGGAGTGCTGAGCACGAAAGGGGATTGGCAAGCAAGGATGATCGACTGGCTTTTGTTTCGTGATTGCTTGGTGATCGGATTCTTCTCCGCCCGTCATCCCGTTGCTCGGTGGCCGGTGCTGAGCCGGTGAGTGGTGCGCACAATATAATTAGCAGGCAAGACGCGTTCCACGGACGCAATGCCGCGGCTAAATCAAGTTGCAAAGCCGCTCTGACGCATCCTCGGGCGGCGTTGCAGCAAAAATAATAATAAATCACAATCGTGAATCTTGAATGAATTTGAATGCAGCCGCCACAGCAGGAGCGGCCACACGATGTAGAGCATCACGCAGGCTCAGACTCTGATGAGTCGCTCATATTTGAACGCTTTCTTCATCTCTCCATGGCCTCGCAGCCCTTCGACTGCGAAGTATCTTGCCTTGTTTGCCTCGTTTGAAAAAGAAGACAGCTGCGCTCGCTCTCGCCCCTCCCCCCACCCTTCCGCCACGTCACACCTCGCGCTCGTTTGCAACTTAGGTACCGCATCCAGCCTGCTGTGCTAATCGCAGCAAACGCGCCAGCATCTGCAACGATCCATCGAGTCTTCCATCATCGTAGAGCCGTCGTCATTCACCAGGCCGCTCGACCACTCGAGACAATACTTTATGGCAATCGCTTCGTGTCCACGACCCTTTTGGGGGGACGAAGACTTCACACAATGCTTTCGGGACAAGTAAGTCGGGTCTTCGCACATTCCACTCGTGAACATCCATCAGAGTGTCTGATCCAGCTCTGCGGCTGACCTTTGGGTCCGCGTGCCTCGGTCGCAGCTACATCAATCGGCTCTTGCCTTTGCTCGTAGTGAGCCTGTCTATGCTGGTATTGCTGGGCAGAAGTCTGGCATCTCAGTCGCGAAAACGGCGCTCACGTGGTGCTGTTGCAGGCCTTGACCCTGCAGCATCGTCATTCACCATCCAGAATGACCGGGCGCCCTATGGCCCCGAGGCGAATGCGACATCTTCGCGCATCAGCACTGGCATCTTCGCGCAGAAAGTACCCTTTCCAAAGAGGATTCTGTACTCGCTGCTGCCCTGGAACGCTTCCCGCCTGACACAATGGGCCCCCAAGCAGCACGTGGACGCCAAGGGAACCCAAATGGCGGCTGCTCAGCTGCTAGTCTGGCAAACTGAGAACGCGGTGGTGATCAACGAGGTCCATCGCTCCTCCACCAATGCAACCACACTAAAGCAACAACAGCTTGATCGCAAGTCGGAGCTAGCAAAAAGGGTCATCGAAAGCTTGGGAGGCGTGTTTGCTGCTGCTTTGTACGCTGCCGATATCTCCGCGCAAAGATGGGCGTGGGTGGTCTTGTGGGTGAGTCGCAAGCGGTGGGTGCCTCCGCTCAGCGGTCCGGCTGACCCCTCTTCCACTGACTTTGAACTATTTGCCACGACGTCTCAGAGCTACATTGCTCTGCTAGGAACGCTTTCGCTCGCGACGCGTCGCGCTCTCTTCGCGCACAAGGCCGTCCTAATACTCTTAGCATTCGCAGTCTCCATTCTCAATCTGCGTTCAAGAGTTCTTGATGAAGAGCGCAAAGCTTTGCCGGTGGCGCAAGTGATGGTGAGCGGACTTCTAGCGCTGCCTACACTGTTTGCTCCACTGCATGGAAAGCTTCCACGCAGACTCAAAGCGATTCATGCAACCATGACTGCGCGCAAAGATTTTGCAGAGCCCGGTACAGCGCTGCCGAGCCCGCGCTTAGACGCTCTGGATGAGGCACCTATTTCCGGGGTTGACGAGGAGACTCCTCTACTTGCCGCCGCGGCTCCGCAAGGCAGTTTGAGGCACGAACCACATGGACCCGAGCTGTCGAACGCTCGTCCAGAGCCTCGAGTGGAAGATGATAGACCAATACCAAGTGCCCCAGCTGAGCCGGTCCCATCACCAGAAAATCGCGCCAGTCTCTACTCTCGCGCCGCGTTTGGCTTCGTCACGCCCTCGATTGTACGTCACTACAAGGAGCAATTCACTCCGGAGACTGTCCCGGATCTTCCTCCCGCCGATCGTGCAGCAGCTTGCGTGGCAAGCTTTCGCGCTGGCGGCACCCGCGCAGATGCTGATGACCAAGATCACCAACAACTCGCGCCCAGCTCAGCGCCTTTGGTCTGGCGATTGCTTTCGCATTTCAAGGGTCAGCTCCTGTTGCAGCAGATTTTTGCGTTCATCGCTGCGGTAGCCACCTTGACCCCTCCTATCGGCCTGCGGCTCATTCTGAGCTACATTGCGGAGCGCGATGCAAGCAAGCGAGGCTCGCAAGAGCCACGAACGAGCTTTCACATGGCCCGTGCGTATTGGACCTCGCTGCATCGTTGAGAAATTACAGGAGCTGACGTATGCTGGGCCGTCAACAGTCCTGTTCGTGGCCTTTCTCGGTCTTGGACAGGTCACGGCATGCGTCACCAATTCGCAGGCTCTGTGGGTCGGGCGCCGCATCTGCATTCGCCTCAGAGCCATTCTCATCTTTGAAATCATCGCCAAAACACTGAGGCGACGAGAGCTAGCTGGAACCCGCAAAGTCGAGGGAGATGATGACAAGAAGAACCAAGGCGACGAAAGCGGCGATGATGGGAAAGGTCACGAGAAAGACTCGAATGAACCTGCCGATGCCGGCCAGGTTTCGAATCTTGTCTCAGTCGATGTGTTTAAGGTGAGTCCCGCATTGTACATGCATTGGTCAGCGATGTTTTACTGATGTCGAACGAGTCGATCACAGGTCAGCGAGATCGGAGCCTACCTCCACTTCCTTTTCCCGCAAGCACCTATTGAGCTTGGCTTGGCGTCCTATCTACTGATCCGCCTACTGGGTCCAAGTGCAGTCATTGGTCTGGGCGTTCTGCTGCTTAGCGTACCTCTTCAGACCTTGACGGCACGATGGTTCACGAGGGTCTCGGATGAGCTCTTGCGCGCAACAGACAAGCGTCTGAACTTGACAACAGAGGTACTCAACTGTATGAGAACCATCAAAATGTTCCACTGGGAGAGAGCTTTCGAACACAAACTCAACGAGACTCGAAATGCAGAGCTTAGAGTCTTGCTTAAGCGCGCTGTTGCGTGGCTTGCGAGTGCTTTGTCGTACTTCGGAGCGCCGATGCTCGTCACTTTGGCCACGTTGACAGTGCACACGCAAGTATTTCACAATCCACTCCCTGCAGAGACGGCCTTCACAGCCCTGGCACTATTCAACGCTCTTCGGAGTCCCATCGACACTCTGCCGGACATGATCGCCAATATCCTCTCTACCTTCGTGTCCTTACGTCGCATTGACCGATTTTTGGCGGAGCAGGAAACAAGCAAGTATGAGCAACTTTCACCTGAATACCCGGACGACCCCTCGCAAGGTTCTGGATCTCGGGTCGGATTTTCGAAGGCGCGCTTCACCTACGACTACGAGGCCGATTTTGACGAGCTCGACGAGGATGCACCTGTGCCCTTCTGCCTCGAAGTGGATGTTCAATTCCCCGAAGCTCTCAGTCTTGTTGTTGGACCTGTGGGGTCGGGCAAGACCACCTTGCTGAATGCGTTGCTCGGAGAATGTCGACAGCTAAGTGGAAGGGTCTACTGCCCTTGTCCTGTTGCCCGCGCTCTGGTGCGGCCCAATCCTCGAACCGGTCTCAGCGAGACCGTGGCGTACTGTCCGCAGACTCCTTGGCTCATAGGAACAACTGTGAGGGAGAATATCCTCTTTGGCAACAAGTTCAACGAGCAGAGATACGAAGCAGTCTTGAAAGCTTGCGCGCTCGAGGCAGATCTCAAAGTTCTGGAGTACCACGACCTGACCGAATGCGGCGAGCGTGGCGTGGTGAGTCATGGCGTTCTGTACAGCATCGTCTGTATCTCGACGCTCATCCTGCCCTTCCTTGAAACCTATGAAGGCTCTCTCCGGAGGGCAAAAAGCGAGAATCGTAAGTAGAGACAGAGAGAGGCCTTAGCTGACGTCGGATTAACGGAGCTGAGCGCTGAGATTCCCCACGTTCGACCAGGCGCTTGCTCGAGCACTCTACTCCGACGCTCGATATGTACTGATCGATGACGCGCTCTCAGCTGTTGACGCACATACCGCCAAATTCCTCTATCTTCACTGTTTGAAGGGGCCGCTCATGCAGGGTCGGACTGTCATCGTGAGTGATCGACCTCGAGTCGCAGAGACAAAGCAGTGTTTGCTGACTCCTCACCTGGCTCCTCCCCTTGAAGATGGTTACGCACGCTGTCGCTTTGTGCTTGCCTGGCGCATCGTTCGTCGTTGCCCTTGAAAATGGCCGCGTTCAAGCAGCGGGGAGCCCCGCGGAAGTGCGCGCTTCGGGCGCATTAGACGACGAGATCTCGAATGGGGGAGAGGCAGCGACTGAAGAAGGCGAGAAGGAGCAAACGATCGAGGAGCTCGATGAGGGCGTCCGTGCCGCAGAGCGCGCTGAAATCAGGAAGAAGCAGGCGATGAAGAAGTCTCACGTCAATGAAGAGACGTACGCCAAAGGAAGCATCGGCTTGGGATCTTACAAGCTTTACTTGCGTTCCTTTGCAAAGACCTTGACAGGGTGAGTGTTCTGAATTGAGGCCGTCGTTCAAGACTTCCTTTAAGCTGACAATTCCTTCCTCGCTCCAGTCTCGCCCTTTTTTGGATTGTCACAATCGTCGTCTTTGTCACCGTTAGGGCGACAGATGTCAGTGCCGCAGCGTGGCTACGTCGATGGGCAGCGCTATACAGCGGAGGCCAGACAGAGGCCACGAGCTCTGTGACTGCCGCATCTGCGACGCCTTGGCATAGTTTCTACTCGGCTCAACCGCTCATATTACCTCCGGTTAAAGCCCTTCAGAATGCCGCAAGTGCAGCAATGCAGCTACCCAGCTTGAACGCCGCACGAGCGCTCGCCGCGCCAGACCCGACAACATTGTCGCAACCATCGCAAGATCTGACGACATATTATCTCAGCATCTATGCGATTTTGATTGGATTGTATATTCTGCTCTGTCTCGTCAGAGATGCCTTAAGCCAATTGGGAGCGCTGTCAGCGTCTCGCGAGCTCCATCAGCGCTTGCTCTCCGCGATCCTCGCCGCGCCTCTTCAATTTTTTGACAAGACACCTGTAGGAAGGATTGTCAATCGTTTTTCAAAAGATATTGAGACCATCGACCAGGAAGTCGCCAGCACGCTGTGCTTCTTCGTCGACGTCGTATTGCAGGGAACCACAATCCTCGTGGTCGCCGTCTTTGCAGTCCCAGCTTTCATCGGCGCTGCTGCCCTGGTCGTCGCCACGACCTACTTCATCGGCAGGCTCTACTTGACCCCTTCTCGCGACCTGAAGCGTCTCGAGTCCATCTCCAGGTCTCCAATCTTTACCCTGGTCGGAGAGGTGCTCTCTGGCGCCGTCGTCATTCGAGCGTGGGGAGACGCGACTAGATTTACCCGCCACTGCTTGAGGCTTGTAGATAAGGTGAGCACACAGCCATCGGGTTTATCGACAGGGTCATTGACGATGGCTACGTTCTTTGTTGCTAGACAAACCGCCCCTTCTTCTTCCTGTGGTTGTGTAATCGCTGGCTCGCTGTCAGAGTTGACACAATGTCTGCGGTAGTAACCGTTGGCATTGCCGCTTTCCTTGTTGCCAATGAGCGAGTAGACGCAGCTCTGGCTGGCTTCACCCTTAGTTTCAGTATTCAAGTGAGCCCTGCTGCAATTCATGCTACCCACGCGCTTCACCTAGCTCACGCTCACGCTCCTTCGACAGCTTGTCGACGCAGTGCTTTGGATCTTGCGCATGGCTGTCGCAGCCGAGATCGAAGCCAATTCTGTTGAGCGGTTGGAAGAGTACATGAAGCTGGCGCCAGAGGAGCCTGCAGGCGCAGGTCGGGAACCCCCAGCTGCGTGGCCTACAGACAGCGCTCAAATCGTCATCGAGAATCTCTGCGCTCGATACGCGCCCGAGCTTAAGCGCGTTCTTGATGGTGTTTCTTTCCAAGTGAGGGCTGGAGAGAAAATTGGGATCGTGGGGCGCACAGGATCAGGCAAGAGCACCCTCATTCTGGCTCTTCTACGCTTCCTGGAACGCGAAAGGGGCAGCATCACTATCGAGGGCATCGATGTAAGCGACGTGCCACTCGCCACTCTCCGTGATCGCCTAACAGTGATCCCGCAAGACGCACAGCTCATCAGCGGTACCGTCCGCTTCAACCTCGACCCGATGAATCGCTGCGGTGACGCCGAAATATGGGCAGCACTGGAGCGCTGTCAGTTGGCATCTCGCAACACCTCTGCTGCGTCAAGGGCTGCAAGTCGCGCGGCGAGTAGGGCAGCAAGCCGTGCAGCATCGCCAGTGCGCGAGCCAGAGGATGGCGCATCAGAGGACGACGCCTCGACCACGGTGGTGACCAGTCTGGACATGAAGGTCAGCCAGGGAACCCTTAGTGCTGGTCAACGACAGCTCATGGCGCTAGCTCGTGGACTGCTCAAACTTCGTGACTCGCCGATCCTGTTCTTGGACGAATCGACAGCAAGTCTAGACGCTGCTTCGGATGCTGCTTTCCAGCGCACGATCCGCGAAGAGCAGGCGAGCCGGCGCCTCACAGTGCTGACTGTGGCTCATAGGCTCAAGACCATCATAGACTACTCCAAGGTGTTGGTCCTTGCCAATGGCAAAGTCTTGGAGTTCGATACCCCTGCAAATTTGCTGCGCAACGAGCACTCAGAGTTTAGAGCGCTATGCGAGAGGTCCGGAGAGATGGATCTCTTGAGAGACATGGCCTTCAATGCGGAGCGTGCTGAAACCACTTAGAATGCTGCTGTATAGACAATCAAACTCGCAGCACCAATGCTGATGATTTGTTAATGAATTGCACGACGTGGAGGAAAGGAGCGTGGCGTGCTTCGCGCTGCGCCGAAAGATTCAAAATAAACGCGGCGTGACATGGGCGGGTCTGGTATATTCGTGCCGCGAGATCTATGTTGAACGGATGGCAGGGAATGGGCCCTGGGTGGCCAGATGTCTTCAGTCGTGCACTGACACGAGAATGTCAAGTTTGTTGGGAGTCGAGTCCTGCTCCAGTGCCGGGTGCGTTGACGTCTGCTTGATATGTACCGTCCTGCACGGGGGCTTTGAGGGCGGATCCCGTGACTACCGAGTCCTGAGCTTGAATCTGAGTTTGAGCTGGGCCTGACGGCTGCGACTGCTCGTCGCGCTCCACGATTGCAGCTTCAAATAATTTTGGCAGTCTGGAATGGATCTTGACATACTTGTGCTTGACGTAGTGGTAGAAGAGAAAAGGGACGTGTACTCTTGCCACCTCTCGAAGCAGACTGCGTGGCGCTGCGCCTGGCTTGTCCGAATCGACTCTCTTGACGATCCATTGGGACTCTGCGTTGACATTCATAGGGGCGTTCCAGCGCGAGGTCATGCCGTCATCCCTGTACTCGAAGTGAGCGCTGAATTTGACTGTTGAAAACGCATTCAGTCGCTCGGTGACTGCATGGGCAAGGACAGCAACGAGCCGTGATGGTTATCGTCGTCAGCCTGCACTTCGATATCGGCTAATCCCTTGCATCTCGCGCTCCTCACTGTGGTACAGAGAGGCGTCGTTCGGATCCTGCCTTACTTCCACCATGTGGGAGGCCGTGTTGAGCATGGTAGGGGGATCGTGCAAGAATTGTATCACCTTGTCGAATTGCACCTCAATCTCTTCGGAATGCTCCCACCGGAAGACGACCATCTTGGAGGAGCGCGCTGTTTCTATTCTTTCTCGAAACGTATACTTATACGGGGCTGAGAATGGAGCTTCGAAGGTGTCTCCTGATGCCAAACTTGGACGGTCTGCCCATCAGTGCGCAACGAGGTAAACGCGTCCAACGATCGACAGCTGTGAGGTGTGTGCCCTTCGAGATGTCGCTCACAGTGCCTCTCCCCTTTCAAACATCGTAAAGCTTCGGGCTATGATGCACAATCCTTGTGTGTATAGCTAGGCGGTGATGGTGATTTGATACGTAGTTCGAGGATACTTTGACGCCGCCGCCTTCTCCCAGTTCCACACGAAAGATTCACGATTTGGCATGCGCCTACGTACTTTGATTCACGATTAATTGCCATGCACAATCACGCATCACGCATCGAATGAGCGCCGCTGCCTCCCGCGCGCGAGCGGAATAAACCGTTCGATGGCATTTGAGTGCGCGTTGTGTGTGCGTGCTGCATGCGAAGCAGGGGCGCGCATGATGTCAAGTCACGTGCATTGGGCCACACGACGTATTTTTGGATACAGCTGCTGTGTGGCTGGGGCAATGCATGCTGGCGGGGCCGCCCTTGATGGGTGGGTGGTGGGTGGTGGGTGCATGGGCCTCCCTCCGCATGCGCTAGGGTGCGGCCCTCCCGCCGCCGCCGTTGCAAGGCAGCCTGCTGACATGTGCAACACACACCATGCAGCTGGTGCAGTACTCTGTAACAGTCACGACTACTACTAGTAGTAGTAGAAGCTGACATCAAATGGGGTCAAATGCGCACAGCAGCTATACAATTTTGAAGTGACAGCAGACATGTTTGCGATAGTCGGGTGAAGCAGAGCAGAAATTTCAAGAGGTGGCCCGTGACGGTGGGCCACGATGACACAAATCGTGAGGTGCATCCCTTGCTTGGTCCTGATCGCGACGTGTGGCCGCGTTTTGCGAATGAGTATATGTATTTTAAATTGTGCTTGCAAAATGTGCTCGGGCCGGCTAGTACAGTGGGATGAGCCATCGACCTGCTGGAATTTCGACCCTTGAGCATAGGACTTTCGCTTCTGGTTGCATGACACCTCGCAATAGGGCTTGGTGCATCCCGGAGGGTTAGTCTTTTTGGTCCCTGCAGCAATTCGAACACCGTGCGGTGTCCACCGCCCACTCCACCACGTCATCGCCACTGGTATCACGAGTGTGAAGGTGCAAAGCGAGCAACAACCGATCAAACAAAGCGTCACTCACGACTCACGACCGCTCATCTAGCCCAGCTGTCTAAGTCTTCATCCGACGCGGAGGCCCTCCACACCACGCCAAGCCTACGCTCCCTCTTTGTCTACGTGAGCGCCCGGTACATGGATGCCGAGCTAAGTGCGGTTCGCGAAGGTTTGCGCAGCACCAGAGACTGTGTTCCTCGACAATCCCTAGTGCAACGAGAACGTCGTGGATACACAGCCAGTCGACCGCTCCGTATTCTCTCCCTGGTACAGGCTTTGGGCATTACGCGTTCCCAGGAGCACCTCCGTTTACAGCCTCTTCAACCATCCTCTCTGGCGCTTCGGAGCGTCCCGGAAGCTTCTTGCTCGCCCGCAGCCTTTTGGAAGCGCATTTTCACGAAATCTGATCATGTCGCGAGCGTCATCGACTGCTGATGACGCCTCAGGCAGCGAAGACGAGTTTGCGGAGGCGCAGCCCTCGCTAGCTGACGAACTTGCTGAGGATTCGCTTGTCAGGGTTGCTAATGGCGCAGAAGGGTCTGATCCGAAGCGCTCCTCAGGTGATGCCAAGCAGACAATCGATGCAGCGTCGAAAGTGCACCTGGGAAAGGATGCAAAACCTTCTGCTTTCCGAAGCCCTTCTCCAGTGAAGACCAATAGCCCGCCACGGGCCAAAGGCGCAGGGGTAGCTGCTCTCATGGAACGATTCCAAGGCGGAAGATCCACTCCTCCGTCAAGCGCACAGGCCAAGACGGCACCAAAACCTTCAGATGGAGAGCAACCCTCCTCCAGCGCGAGCTCGTCTGTCAAGCTCTCAGCCCCTACAGCCGTGGCACCACAAGAAATGAGCGACAGTGACGTTGAATCGCAAGTCATTGCAGACAAAGATGAGCTGCCGCCTTCTAAAGGCGCAACCTCGCTGTTGGATCCAGAAGAGACGATCAAGAACCCCTTTTCGAGCTCTAGTGGAGCTGCGACACCCATCGCACCTACCACGCCCGCTACGTCCACAGGTCCAGGCGCATTACAAAATGGCGCAGGAGAGGATGCCGCGGGTAGATCAACACCTACAAAGGAGTCTGCAGGTGGAAGTGGCAGCTCAGATCACTCAGTCACATCGAGCGCTCCTCCACAACGCTTCTCGACTGTCTCTGATGCTGGCCAAGCTTCCACGTCTCGATGGGCAGATGAAGCTGGAGTAGGCAGTGTCCCCACCGTCGGCTCCGACACTGCAGTGGCTCAGGGCGTTTCCACTTCGTCCGCGTCTGATCAGTCAGACGGCGCCGCAGAGACGCCGACAGGTCAGGAGGCGCGCTTCAGCAGGGTCAGCCTGACTAGCAGGGATGGAGATGCAAACGCTCCTCAACATTCGCGCAAAGCAAGCGATCGGCGAAAGACTGTCATGATGGGCGGCGTCTCCTTTGCACCAGAAGCTGGAAGCAGCGCGGCAAACACAGATGGCTCGGCGAGCTTCTTAGCACGGCAGACAGCTAGGATGAGTAGGGACGAAGAAGCAATAAGGAACAGCACAGACAGCGCGGAGAAGTTGAAAGAGAGCTTCGACAGGCTGCAGATGAGAGAGAAGAGGAAGAGCCTGCACGCGAAAAGCGATAGCTCCAGTCGGTCAAATGCTATCGAAGGAGGGACACAAAGCGCCGAAGCAGAGACCTCGAGCGCCGCCGTCTCGAATGAAGCCATTACGCCCTCGCGCTCTGGTGGCACCGATACCTGGGATGGTCCACCAGCAGAAGATCTTGGCGAAGAAGCCACAGATTGGGACTTTTGGGGCGGAGTCATGTCAAGTAAGTCTGCACAAGAAAGAGGCGTTTCGTCTCGTACAGCTGGCTGACAAACTGCCCGAACACTGCAAAAAGATTATCAAGAGGTCGCACAGACCCAGCCAAGGGAGCTTAGCCGCGCTATCCAAGCTGGCATACCTGCTGCATTGCGCGGGATGATGTGGCAGCTGATGAGCAGCAGCAAAAGCGAAGAGATGGAAATCGTCTACGCGTACTATCTCAAACAGACAACGCCACACGAGAAGAACATACGGAAAGACTTGGCACGTACCTTCCCCGAGCAAGAGTATTTCGCAGACGGCAAGGGAGTTGGACAAGAGAATCTCTTCAACGTCATCAAGGCCTACTCGCTCTTCGACGAAGAATGTGGCTACTGCCAAGGCATGCAATTCGTAGTTGGACCTCTGTTGCTTAACATGCCCGACGAAGAGGCCTTCTCCACGCTGGTTCGATTGATGAAGAGCTACGACCTGAGAGGGCACTTCATCGTGGGCATGCCGCGTTTACAGTTGCGCTTGTTCCAATTCGATAGGCTACTAGAGGAGCTCCTGCCTCTGCTGTATCGTCACTTGGTCCGTCAAGGTATCAAGAGCTCTATGTACGCGAGTTCTTGGTTCATGACTTGTGAGTCCGTGCTCTAGTATTGCTTGCGTTCAGATCGTAAGCGCTCATTCTCGACCGCTTTTGTCGATTGTCCACTCTTCAATCTGCTCTCGTCAAACAGTGTTGTAAGTCATCTGCTATCGCTCAGGCCTCTATTGGCGACTCGCGACTCACCTGCAATCACCTATTTTATTACATGCAGTGCCTATCGAATGCCACTCGGCATCATCTATCGAGTACTCGATTCGGTCTTCGCTGAGGGTATCGAAGCCCTCTTCCGCTTTGCGATTGCTTTGATGAAGAAGAACGAAGATCGCCTGCTCACTCTGGGCTTCGACGAAGCCATTCCGTTGCTGGCCGTCAACGTCGCAGATGTCTACAGAGTCAGTGGATGGGTCCTCTTGTTGACCACTGCCCTCTGAACTTCGCTCACTGACTTTCCAGAACCTCGCCATCCAACAGAGAGCAGACCCTCCAGGCTCAGAGCGCCTATCTGCGGGGAAAGCAGAGTATAGAGTCAACGAGTTTGTCAGGTGAGAGAGAGGCTCGTGGCAGCTGCGGTGCTCTGCATATCCTCTGAGACCCTGATTGAAATCTCTCTCGCCACATGTAGAGACGCTTTCCAAGTGCACATTACGCCTCTGATGTTGGACCAGTATGCGGCAGAATTTGAAGAGCAGGTCAAGGCTGCGAACGCGCATCGCAGGGAGGTAGAGGCCTTGAGGCTGGTCAATAGGAATTTGAGTGCCAAAGTCAAGGCCCTCGAAGAGCAGCTGACGCAGGTCAATGCAGAGCACGTCGACCTCGTCAAAGTGAGTCTTGCGCAGGCAATGTTGGATCTGCAGAGCATGGCCCATGCTGAGGTCACCTACTCCCTGTCACGCACTACTGCTAGAGCGTCGTCATGGCCAAGGTGAGTCAATTTCGCACAAATGCTCCATCAATTTCCGCTAATTCTCAATGTGCCTCATTACAGCTCGCAAAAGAGGAGATGGCCGAAGAGGTGAGTTGCGGAAGTCGGCTGGACGGTTTCGCCTTTTCTTACTCTGCAACCTGTTCACACGTCGCGGTCTACCTTGTGTAGCTGGTGCGATACAAGATGATGTGAGCACCCGGCCATAGTTCCGGCGACTCGTCGGATTGAAATGTTCGCAGGGTCACAGGCTGAATCTTGACTTGCCATTTTCTTTTGACCTAAGGTATGCGGAAGCTGCTCTGCTGGCTGATCAGTCGAGGGAGAATGGGCGATCACCCGGCTCGGAAAGGCCCCCTTCTCACCAAAATTGGCCTTCGGCTCGTCAAAGCAGCTCTTGATTCGGATGTCGACAAATCACTGTGAATTAGCGCAAACCAAGCATTGATGCATTTCTTTCCCAGCTCCAGCCTGAAAATGTTCAGAGCGAATTAGAAAGGCCGCAGTAGAGATGTGAAGGCTGACGACGAACTTCAAACACGTCGACCCCGAAGTGCAACTGACGAAAGACAAGTCAACCTCGAGACGTGCATCAGTCGGGATCCGCACGTTTGCACCGACACTTGCCGCGATGGGCGCTGGCATCGTAACACCCTTTTCTTTCTTGAGGGTTGTGCCTCGTGAAGGCAGTCCGACGCGCCAAGGTACGGCCCGGATCTTGTAGCGGTGATGGGTGTGGTGCGTATCAGGCGATGCAAAGGAGCACTCTCAAACTGTACGAGGGGTCCCGCTGGTCGAGAGGCGATAGAGAATCAAGAATGCTCTTCTGATCTGTTTCTGATGGAGATACCCGAGTCTTCTCGGATGCATCTCAATCCGCTTCGGCGCGCGAATATGGAGGGCAGCCGACGCAGCGGCTGTCTTCTTATGCATGGCAAGTCTTCGTCCCGTGATCGCGGCGCAGGCTGACAAGGGAGGAGGCGGCGGAGAGGAGGGAGGGATGTAATTGTTCATTTTTGGCATGTAAGATTGGGTCGAGACATGAGGCATTCTCATGCTATGTATGGCTGATGCTGGTGCGTGGTGGCGTCAGGAATTCGACGCATCATTGTAGCTATTGCAATGAGTTTTGAGCGCGAGAAAGATCTTTTGTCGCCGATCTTGATCTGCTGGCGTCGTACGTGAGCAAGCAGTATGGATGGGCAGCCTGCAACGGTAGCAAGGGAACTTACAAGCCCACATTTGCCCCCCCCCCCCCCCCCCCCCCCCCCCCCCCCCCCCCCCCCCCCCCCCCCCCCCCCCCCCCCAAGTCCCTGCCACCTACTTTCCTCCAATCAAGCCTCAGAGGTCGTGCTAGGTAAGGCTTGCTCTAAATGCGGGCACACGGTCATCGGGGAACTCTGTCAGGACGCGCCAATTTACGCGGTGCATGCCGCGAGGCCACGGTCCAGTTCCAACGTACGTCTAAATTCAGCCGCCACACATGCATTAATTGATACTTATATGTCTATATATCGATCATCGACGCCATATAGCCCGCTTCGGGGCTGACGAGAAGCACAAATGCGAATCATCCAAGAATCACCGCGCACGAATACATTATCCTATCCCGACCCATCGATATGTCTTGCCAAGATGCCGACCTGTCTCAAGACATTCTGAAGAGAAGCACCATAAAGGAGCATATGCACAGCGGCAATAATGATCGAGTACCACGGATGTCTCATCGCCATCTGTCCTGCCTCTTGACTTGCAGACATACGTGCTCCTCGATCACTTTTGGACCTATATATATGACTCACGACCATCCGGAACTGCAGACAAGGCGCGCATTTGCTTAATTGCGACTCATTGGCGCGGGTCTGCATGCAGGTGTAAACGAAGGACGGCATCGACGCCTGGCTTACTCGATCGGTCGACAGTCTGATCAGTCTCACGACCATCACGATTAGCCGACTGGCTTCGACAGCAACTATATTCTTGATTCATTCACGATTGGTGATTGTCCAATGAAGTACTTCAGGTACAATGTGATCGATCACGTGTGAGATGAAATGTGAATGCAACTCAAAATAACCTTGGTCAGTTCGCGCCACAACTCGCGATCCTTGCGCAGACTTGAGTGCCTTAGAGTGTAGATATAAGTCGCAGTCACTGAGTCTTGAGTCTTGAGTGTTGTGTCTCGGCAGATCTTGTAGACGAGAGGCAAGTCACGCGAGTCAGCATCGAGCTGCGACTCACGAGATCAATTTGCCCACATGCAGGCACAAAGCCGATCATTCACGATTGGAGCTGCTTGATCAAGACGATCGAGTCCAGGACGCAACCTCAACGCATGCGCTGGATGCACTGGGCTCACTCACCACCGACACCACTTCAATTTGAACGCACTCTAACTCGTGATCCACATTCAGATTTTATATTGTGATTGTCATGTATGTATGTACATGTGTGTAGATCATGGCGAAAATCGATACATCCCTGGCCGATGTTGCGCACGACTTGTCGATTCATTCGGGATTTCACGGTTCGGGTGTTCTGGTCTCAGTTGGAAGCGGTCGTGCATGCACAGATCGGCTGATTTGGTTAATCATGCTTTATTGCTCATCGCGATCGTAATTTACATTCAAGATATCAAAGGGATGTTGCGTGGACGTAAGTGCTGTGATGGGTGCGTTGTGGTACGGTACGGTGCGGCTGGTGCTGGTGCTGATAGTCTGACAGTGCTGCAACGACCCCCAATTCGTGCCGCCATTCGCATTTCTCTCGTCCATAGGTCAGGCACTTTCGCACGCGTCGATGACGATACAATGACTTGATTGTGATGACCAAGAATAGATGGATGTGCACGATCGTGAGGACATTTGTGTCGCAAGAGGAGGAGAGCAGTCCATGCATGCGCGCAACGATTTGAACGGAGCTGGCGTCTCCGCGGAGGGACGAAGAAGGAGCCCTTTTTGCAGGACGAAGAATCACGAATGAAGCATGTGCTGCTGGTGAATCGAATGGAGCGACTGCCCCCCTTTTGATGCAGGCGGAGCGATCGCGGAAGCAGAGCGGCGGAGCAGTCACGCGTGTGAGTCTCCCATCTGATGCTATGATTCAAGATGTTGTTTGCGACGCATCTGTCTAGCATCAACGGTTGCAATTTGAACAAGGTCTTGATTCAAGTTTTGATGCGCGTGACTTTGATTGAGCGAGATGATCTGACGGTCGCACGCGGCTGCAATTACAATTTGAATGTGCGGCGAGCGAATCAAGGGTGTGGCTCTATACCCGCACTTCGACTCGACTCCAGAAGACGTCTGCTGAAGCAGGTGAGTGGCGGCCGTCAAAGCAGCCAGGACGAGCGCTTGTATGGCCGTCGACGTGCGTACGTACAAGAGACCACCTTGAAGACTGACACCCGCCAGTCGGATGTTCTGGCTCGATCTCCATCAACCCTCAAGCATCAAGCATCATTGCCAACGCTGATATCATCTCGACAAGTCGACGCAATCACGCTAAGTTCATCGAAGACCAAGACAAGCATTCCGCAACTTCTCGAACCTACCGACAAGCGGGCAAGATGACGTGAGTCCAATCTTCATCGCGCGCTAAGCGGTGGCACAGGATTCGGCTGACAAGCAGGTTCCAACAGCTCTTACGTGGCTTGATCGCATTGCACAGTGACTCTGCAGATGATATGGTCGAGCAAGACTTGGCAAACCACCCCTTTGCTTCCTTGGACGACTTGAAAGAAGCCAAAGAAGGCGATCAGGCGTTACCAGCTATGGGGAAGGCGGAAGCTCCTCTGGAAGCCTCGGGCATTCCTGCAGATGCCTTTACCGACGATGGCATTCTTAAGAAGCCGTTGAACGCCTTTCGCATGTGGCTCAGGGATACTACTCGGAACCAGAGACTAGCGATGGCAGGTGAAGCGGGCTTCGAGCACAGTCACACGTTGACCTTGCAGAGTCGCGTCTTCAAAGAGTTGCTCGATCAGGACACCCGCAATGCCTATGCGGACCAAGCCCGGGCGCAGAAGTCTCTGTACAAAGAACGCGAGAGCATATTGAAGAGCGCCGGAATGCTTGATGCGCTGCGCCCTATGAGGAAGCGTCCCAGCAACGCCACAGCCGACTCGGCCAAATTTGCGGACGACGAGCGCGACAAGCAGTCTGACCAGCACGACTCCGAAGAAATCCTGATGGGCGATACGGCGCCCAAGAACCTTCCATTGGCCAAGCGCGGGAAAGGCTCGAAAGCGAGCAAGACTCCGACTGTCTTGAAGAGAGCGGTCAGATCCAATCCGTCCGCTCAGCTTGCTGGCAAACGCATCAAGATCAAAGGTCGCCCTTCCGGAAGGCCTGCTCCCACTGGCCTAGTCTGTTCGCAAGACCTCGAGCTACGAGTTCGCTCCAATGCTCTCGAAACGCCTCGAAATGACGAGGTAGCGATTGCGGATGCGCGAAGGCTATCTAGCTTAAGTGCGGCTGGCGTCTTTGTCAATCGTTCGAGTTGGTCACCGTCTGACCTGTCAACAAGCCAGACGACGATGCGTGGCAGCCAGCTTCCAGCCAGCAATCCTTGTTGGGGCCAGATCCCATGGGCCAACGACGGGACCAGTGGTTCCGCTTCTCCTGGCGATACGTCCATTATGGCTTATCCAACGCGAAACATTCGCCGAGCATCGTCTGAGCCCAGCTGCATGGCGTTCGAGTACATGTTTGCGGATGAGCCTCCAGAACCTTGTATCGACCTCGTTCCTGTGAGTACCAAGCAGGTGTCTTTGTCGCCGAAGTATTTCTGACGAGTAGACTGTCTTGTGCCTCCAGTCGCAGCCACTTGAGCAGAAAAAGCGACCACTCATAAAGAAGAAGAGACCGAACGATGGGACGTCGCCCCTTGAGCACATGCACGCTGCAGATATGTCTATGCAGTCCCAACTGCCGCATACCACGGACGATGGCGCACCACCTCTGCAACGCTTGATCGATCGTTACCAACGTCATCGCCAAGAATTTTCGGAGCAGGTCAGCGCAGCCAAAGAACACGGTTCCCCGATGGAGATGTCAGCGGCAAGCTCGTACCTTCCTTCGATCCCCATTGTTGGATCGGAGGACCTCATCCCCTCGACCAACATCATCGTCGACGATTGGTACCCGCCCACCTTTGAGGATCAAAGAGCAGAGGACTTTGAGCTGTTCGGACATCCTCGCCATGATGAAGACTTTTTCACTCCACACAACGACTTTGCCCTCGGTGCGAGGATGCGCTTCTCGCAGAGAGATCTCCAAGAAGGCTGTGGAGCTGGCGAGGAGATTGATCCCTTCTTAGCCTGGATGCCCGACTTGTCTACCACTCCAGAGAACGGCGACGCGGTGAGCGACATGCGTGGGGAGGATTCGCCGCTTGCTCAGAGCGCTTTTGCGCCGATTTGAGACGATCGGGGCCGCGCGAAGGGCGCAAAATGGATGCGTCAATCTGCTCCCTGCTTCAAATACGCCTCTTTTATCGTAGGCTTGATCGAAACACATCCGGCTTTCACGCCTTCTCATTTGAAAAGCCTGGCTGGTCTTACAACGCCCAAGTGCTCAAATTCTGACCCGCTCAAGAGAGCTTCCAGACCGTTCGTCTTTGTTGACACGCTCTTGTACCGATCCAATGTACTTACATGACTTGATAGCGCATCCCTGAAAAAATTTGTCCTCGGCGACGAGGATGACTGTGAAGAGAGAGGGCTACAGCGCGGCCGTCACCGTGAGCGACGGCACGCGACACCCACCGTGTACCATACAGCGGCAGACGCCAATCGTGAATTCACGTGCCGCCATGCCAAGTGCAGGCGCTTTCCAGCATGCGTGCGTCCGTGCTCAGCCGCGGGCTGCATGGAGGAAGCTGCGGGCAGACTACCAGAGCAGAGTCCTGAGTAGTCACGAGTGTGAGTGTACCGTACTGCAGCTGTCCACTCACCACCGCAACATGCATGCAACTCTCCATAGGCAGCTCACATCACAAGCTTCCACGTTCACCTGGACGCTTCCAGAATTCATTGAGACTGACCACCTCGCCCTCCATCATCTTCATTCATCAAAGCTAATAGGATTCTGAGCTCGATCTGACTTCGACAAGACTTGGCTTGCCTATCCAAGAGCGAGCATCAAGTGCGCAATCCTCTGCAAGCCTCGACCTTACCCCACGTTGCTGCTACCAGCAAGCTCCTACCCGGTAGCCCAGTCTCTATAACTTCTCCTCCTTCAAGCTTTGCTCATTTGCAGTCGCTTTTGATTCACGATGAGCGGAGCACAGAGCATTGTGGTGGGCGAGGATGCCCTCGCGCCAACGCTTCAAAATATTCTGGATCAAAAGACGCTCAAGTGGATCTTTTGCGGTGGAAAAGGCGGAGTGGGCAAGACGACGACATCTTGCAGTCTCGCTGTGCAGCTGGCCAAAGTCAGAGAGAGCGTGCTGCTCATCTCTACCGATCCCGCACACAACTTGTCCGATGCTTTTGGTCAAAAGTTTGGCAAAGAAGCTACCAAGGTCAAGGGTTTTGAGAATTTGAGCGCCATGGAAATCGACCCTGCTAGCAGCATCCAGGAGATGATCGAGCAGTGTGAGTGGGACGTGCCGGACAGTCCAGATGGAGCTGCGCTCTCAGCCTTGGCAAGCGGTTCACTCCTGCGCCTCGGACGAGCTCGAGCAGAGCCTCCGGTGATCCGCTCATGCTTATGCTAGTGCTCACTCTGCTCTGCTGCCTCACTTTTCTCAAACAGCCGATTCGCAAGGAGGCGCGATGGGATCGATGATGCAGGATCTGGCATTTGCCATCCCAGGTGTCGATGAAGCAATGGGCTTCGCCGAAATCATGAAGCACGTGAAGGGCATGGAGTACAGCGTCATCGTCTTCGACACCGCGCCCACAGGTCACACTTTGCGATTTCTTAGCTTCCCTACCGTTCTGGAAAAGGCTCTAGCGAAGTTCTCTACCTTGGGAAGAAGTCTCGGCCCAATGTTCAACCAGGTGCGTCCATGCACTAGAGCCGCAAGGTGCTGGATGATACTTGAAATGATGCTCATGTTGCGAGACTTTCATCGTTTCTCCAGATGACCAGCATGATGGGCGGTGGTGGTGCGGATCAGCAGGACATGTTCGCCAAGCTCGAATCTATGCGCGCAGTCATCAACGAGGTCAATACGCAGTTCAAAGATCCCGTAAGTGTGACACACCCACAGGTCTTTCAATGCACGCAAGTTGATTCTTGTCGGTATGACTCTGGCGCAGGAAAAAACAACCTTCGTCTGCGTTTGCATTGCGGAGTTCTTGAGTCTGTACGAGACGGAAAGATTGGTTCAGGAATTGACGCAGTACGAGATCGACACGCACACCATCGTCTGCAATCAGCTGCTCTTTCCAAAGAAAGGTGAGAATGGCAGCAAGCGGAGCTTGCACCCCAGCGAAGCGGCAATCCTTACGCCCTGCCCTTGTCTTGCTTCTCCAAAGACTCTAATTGCGATCACTGTCGCGTGAGAAAGGCCATGCAAGAAAAGTACATTGCAGAGATGATGGACTTGTACGCAGAAGATGTGAGTATCACCGATGCTTTGACGAGCCAACGACCAGCTCTTGGACGTCTTGCGACTGATAGCCTTCAACATCTCATTCCACCTCTGCAGTTCCACATTGTCCGGTGTCCACTCTTGACAGAAGAGGTCAGAGGTGTGGACAAGATCAAAAGCTTTAGCAAATTTTTGGTGGAGCCATACCAGCCCCCTCAAGAATAAGCAGTGAACACTGCCCTGCAGCGGCCCCGCTTGTTTCGCACAGTTAAGCTTTCAATGCATTCTGTCACCAGCTTAGACACGGTCATCGTAAGCATTTCTCGAGTTGTACAGGGATCTCACAGCTGAGCGTAATTGCCAGAGGAAGGGTGAGCAGGAACTTCGCTGACCTGAACAGAGGGACCTTGCTGTGGCAACCCATGCGCCACTGACGACGCCGCGGCCACGTCAGCCGGTGTGACATTGGCAGGCGCTTCGCGAGCGCGCTTGAGCAGATCGTTGACGGCAGCTACCTGCTTGCTAAGCGCCAGACGATCCGCGTACAGCTGCTTGCGGCCAGCCTCGACAGATCGCCTCTCCTGTTCCAACAAGCCTTCGAGCTCTTCAAAGTGCGACATTTTAATCTGCAAGGATGAGGAGAGTCTAGGTCAGCACTTGATGCACGTCAGACCGACCGGGCGTTGTGCAACTCACCTCCATCTTTCTCATCTGGGCCTCGATGATCTGTCCCACTAGGCGTTGGCACTCTCTTTCCTCGTGGCTGGCCAAAATGGAAGCTTTAGCAGCCGCAGCGCCAAGAGCTATAGCAGCCGCTTTCTCGACGGCGTTGCGCGGGATAGCTTGCGAATCTTTGGCCAAATCTTCCCTATCTTCCCGAGCTTGAGCTACAGCTGACTTGGCAGCATCTGTAATCTTGATGGATACGTCTGCTGTCTTGTCGGACGAGTCCACGTCCATGGCATTGTCGGCACTCGCGCCTGCAGCAGCTGGGGCTCCTGAGTCTTCTTTACTGCGCTCGTTCTGCGTTTTAGAGGCGCCGTCTGCGCCCCTGGCACCGTCAGCGGCTTGCGAATTCTGCGACCCATCCTTTGATGCGATGCGCTTCCGCATGCCATCCGTCAGCTCGCCTAGAGCGCTTTGGGCAGCGGCTGCAGCAACAGCAGGGCTCACAGCGCTGGCCAAGAAAGCAACCACGCTCATGACGGGGTTGTCAGTCTGAGCGAAAGGAATCGCTGCGTTCTTGAGATCGCGCACGTACTGCAGAGCACCTAGGTCTGATTGTGTGGTCTCGCGCGAAGCCTTTTGGGTGGCGTCAATGCCACTTGTAGGCTTACGAGGCGCTCCTCCGTCGAGGTAGGGATCCTCGATTGGCATTTGCAAGAAGCGCGTGATGCACTGTTCTCTACTACGCGTACCGACGTGACTCGCCACCTGTGCCCAATCGTCATCATACATTTCGAGACCCTCCAGTAGTCGCAGCACCTCTGCATCGCTCCAGTCGTCTTGACTCGGTGCTCCACCTTGCTTGAATGGTGAGTCGTCGATGCGAACGAAGTCGCCGCTGTACATCGAAGACGGGAAGCGACCTTCGAGATAACAGTTTGGGCAGAGCACGTATCCGCCTGCGCCTGGCCCACGAGAAGGAGCATGCACACTGTGATAACGGGACCTCGTACACTCGGTGCCACACGTGTCGCAGGAGTACGAGCTCGCTGCGCCTGCACCAGCTTTGAGAGCAGCGTCGGCTGCAGCTGCCAGCGATGAAGCTGTCTGTCCGTCCACAGGCACAGCTGCCTTCATGGTCGTCTGATAGACATTCCGTCTTAGCTCGAGGGTGAGGTCGGGTGCGCTAGGCTGAGCCGAACTGGATGCCTGAGGTTGTTGTGCGCCGCTCTCGCCATCGGCTAGCAGTGTGCGTGCAGGACGCGGCTTGGTGCCGGGGTGAGCGTGCTGAAGGCCTCGTGGAGTATCCACCGTAATACGGAAGTGGCCCGTGAAGGGAGGGCCTAGAGTGGCAGGCCTCGTGTCCGGATCCACTTGATAGTTGATGAGGCCCCACTGCTCGAGTAGAGCGTGTACCCGCATGATGGCGCACACGTCGCCTGCCAAATTGCGTCTGCAAGCTGTAAAGGTCAGATACTCGCTGGGATTGAGCCTGTACGTGTTGACCATAAAGTCACGGTAGTCCTTGTAGATACTTGGCGTCTTGCTTCGGTTCCTGCCATTGAAGAATTCTGGCAAGCTGCGCTTCTCTATGGAGTGAATCGACCCAAAGCTGAACCAGGTCGAGTAGGATGGAATGATCACTTCTTGCGTCTGCTCTGCCAGGTACATCCGAGCCAGATTGTCTGCTTCTGCTTGTTGTGCTTGACGATCGGCTGCATCGGCGCTCGCAGCAGCTGCTGCATCAGCCGCCGAGGGAACCTCCTCAACCTCAATTAATGGTAGGGAAGCTTCGCCCATTGTGACATCGCCGTCAGCAATGCTTGTATCTCCAGCTACTTGCACCGCGGGCGATGCGCCTTGAGACCGGCCAGGTGCAGCCTCAGGCGGCAGGTTGCCAATCGCACCTCCAGGAACAGGGTTGGATTCATAATTTTTGCCAGGCGCGGGACCGCTCGCTCCAGAAACGTCAACCGCAATGGCGCCAGACGGACGAGAAGCGACGAAGAGCCTGATGCGCTTGCTGCCTGGCGCTCCAGAGCCTTCTCCCTCACCTTCCTCAGTGACCTCATCTGGCAGACTTCGCTTGCGCGGCTTCTCGCTCTTGGCGTCCGAGATGCCCGCCTCTGCGTCGCCTAAGCCGACCTCTTCAGCGCGTGCCTTGGCTTCCTCTGCATCGTCCTTCTCATAGTCCTCTTCGTTCATGAGCTCGTTGTACTTGGCACTCTCCACGAGCCACTTGGTGCCCACCGTTCGTGCAAGCTCGGGGTTCTTTGGCGCTGGCTCTGGTTCTGGGGAAGAAAAGTCTTTTGCAGGGAGCCAGGTGTCGAATGAGTCGGGCCTGTACCACACATGAATCAAGGCTACCGCCTTTCCACTTGCAAGCGTCGTCCTAGCCAGGGTGCGGAAGTATTCGGAGGGCGCGGCAGCGCTAGCCGAGGGGGAGGAAGGGATGCTTTCGGGCGAGGAGAAAAGGATATGCGTGGCTGCTGAGCGATCGCTCGTCCATTCACCTAATCGCAAGAGAGCGGAGGCGAAAGAGGCCAAGCTTGAGCATGTACTACACTACACATCCAATCTTCGAGGTCAGTACTCACAGTCTAATTGTGTAGCAAGTTTTCGGTAAGCTACGATTTCGGCTTCGGATATTTCGGTCTCCCCAAAGACTGTGTGCTTTGGCAAGTGTCCCTTGGCTCTAAGCGCAGCTCTCACTTCCACCACGATCTGCCTCAACTTCCCCTGATTTGCTGCATCATCCACATTCCACGACTCCAGCGCTTTCGAGGCTGCACTGATGAGTGCAGCTTGCAGAATGCAGCTGAGTGGAGAGTCTTCTGCAGGTGGCAGGGACATCGAGGAGAGGGAAGCCGCAGGTAGGAACAAGGTAGCTGGAATCTTAGGCGGGTGCGGAAGTGCATTGCCGTTCTCGTCGGATGCTGTAGGTCGAGGTGCATCTGGACCCAAGACTTTGTGTTGGAAGCACTGCAAGTCGAAGGCAACAAGTGCGAGATCCTTGGCTGTGAGGTCTTGTGAGGAACCGGGCAGCTTTGCAGGGTAGCCGGATCCGCTCAGCGCTGATGTGACAGGACCGACCAGCGCCGCTAACTTGGAGATCGTGGATGCATCGTTCCACAACAGCGCGTCTGGAGCGCCTGTGACGCCCAAACTCATCTTGACGCGCTGTCAAGGATGTCGGAGAGATGAATCGCCCGAGACTGGGTCACTCCCAGCTGGATGGGATGCTCAGCGTGCTGGGCAGCCAGTGCTTCGAAGACTGGAGAGAGTTTGGTACAATGGTTCTCTCGAGATTCGTGACCTGTCAATTTGAGAAGCGCAAAAGCGGTCGCGTCCGAGAGCGTTGGCGTGAGATTTGTGCCAGTAGTCGTGTGGTCACGAATGATCGATGACCTTGCTCGCTGAGATGCTCGCATCAGAAGGCTTATAATTGTGCGACAAGTCACGATGGCGTGACGCGAAGCCCCCCGCCCGCGCGCGGGCGCGCGCGTCGTCTGCATGACCTGGAGCGCGACGCGAAGGGCGCGGTCGCAGGCAAGGATGTGAGTCGAGCGTCAGTCGACTAGCTGTAGGTCTAGATAGGTGCCACGTGGCATCAACTTTGGTCTGTTGCGCGCATTCTTGATTGACGATTGCAGCAGCATTCAAGGTTCTTCGCTGTTTCGTTCTAGCGATGGCATATTCACGATTCATCGTCTGCAATTGTGGATAGGGAGACTCTCAGCGCGCACATAAAGTCGGAACGCCAGCTTTGAAACTCACGAATGGTGTGCACTATCTCGACTTGAGCTCTAGGCCACTTCCACCTTTCCGGGACTCTTGGCTTGCTTGCCAGGAGCGGTCACAATTGAATCACGTGACCTCCGTCTTCTTGAGCAACCTGGCGCTCGTCTGAGCAAGTCGACATGATCGAGATGTGTCAGACTTGTGACTGGCTCTCAATTCAAGATCCACACAGTCTTGAGTTCCAGTGATGTTTGCTTCACATATTTGCAGAACGCTGACGATGAGTCTATGCGCATATCATGAGCACACGAAACATTCTCTCAAGAAATACCGCTGAATGTCGGAGTTCATTGAGTTTAGCGCGAAGGCGGGCGCGGTCGCAAGAAGCATCGCTAAGACGCATCATCGGGCACTGAGCGCGCTCCGCTCAAGCGCCCTTCGTGGGTCTTTCATCGTGTTCTCGGTCAGGCGATGCGCTGTGCCCGTGTATGTTCGCAAAGATCATGCTCTTTGCACCTCCTTCAGTCCATGCTGAAGAAATGTTGGGAGCGCCATTTCATTCACTTGATTCTGCCCCGGCCGCACGTGTCTCTGGACGGCTCGCGTCGATAGCTACGCAGCAAGCTGCTGGCTGCTCCATGCCATGGCGCCCCACGTTCCGCTGTTTCAGCCGCCGGAAACCCCGCCGCCCTGCCAAGCCTTCTTATTTTCGCTGCGGCACTTGGCCTCCGCGTTTACTTTACTTGCGACTGCACGTTTGCATGTACTCTACTCTGACCGGCCTGACCACGAGCTGTATGCAAAGAGCACAGGAACGGCATCAGCTGGGGGCTGCTTCGTGTCCCGTCGCGCTATCAGCCACGGAAGTCCGCGCTCCGCTGCAAGAGACCTCGTTGCGTTCTGTGTGCCCGCCTCATCAGCACCATCCCGGCACCACGTACCAATTTGTAGGCCATCTGTGGGGGGCTTGGTGAGCATCAGAGCGAGACGCAGAGCTTACGTGAATCTGGCATGGCGCGGTGTCGAAGAATGTTTCTTTTCGACGTGTCCTACCCCATATTCCTCACCGACCCAAGCCAGCTGCGTGACTTCGGTCACCGGTTGTGAATCGTTGCCCATGCAGGTGTATAGGTACAGTGCGTCGATTACCCAAGACTGTTTCTCTGGCAGTGTATACCTGTCCGACCGGCGCGTCTTGAGAAGCTATATAGAGTCGACTCGAGCGCTGCAGAAGAGCAAGGCCCGCTAGCATTTCAAATGTGGGCGGAGCGCTGACCCGTCGACTTTCTATACATATCGCCTGAGCCGGTCCGCACGGTATGACTGAGCCCGGCCGTGTCTCCTCAGCTCGAGAGCTTGCGCGTGTGCGTATGCAGTCCGCGCAGTGACGCTGCAGATCGCATGAATCATGCATGGCTGCCCAAATGCTGGCACCGCAAGAGTCTCATCAATGGGTCTCCTCATCTTGCGCCAACCCGCGGCATCGTCCCAGTCTCGAACTTGGTGCACCTGGACTCACGACGGAGGGAAAGTGCGACGTGCTGGGCTGACAGCTACAGTCACAGTCACGAGTGTGCAGAATTAGCCTCCCCGCCCGCCACGGACGCCCGACGCTGCTGTTCTACAGAATTGTTGGAGCATGAAACAGATTCATACGAACATCGTGCAGCAGCACACAGACGTTGCTGTTGCTGCAGGACCCGTTCGAGGACGGCGCTCAGGTCGATGGACTGGTCAGTTGACTGGCCGGAAACTTTTGGTCAATTCAGTCGTGAGTCACGACTGCTAAAGTCGTGAGTCGCTGAAGGTGCTGAACGGACCAAAGCAGACGACTTCGCAAGTTGCTCGCGCACAGCCGGCGGATGCTCACCTTCCCCTGCGCGCAGCGCTTTTTGATCTCCAAACATTTACCGGTCAATCAATCAAAGTGCCCCTCATCCTCATCCATCCTCTCTCTCGCCCTGTAAGCGTTTATTGCGTCTATCATCATTAGGGAACCATCCTTCTCCTTCGATACCTTGAAGCTGCTCTGAGCCTTGCACGTCCACTTATATCTGGATTCACATTGATCCTCGCACATCCGCACCCTCTTCCCGTCTCAGCCGGGCTGCACGTTCCCCCAAAACATTGGCGACAGAATGGCGCGCAACTCTCGTTCTATCGACATGAACGCCTTGAGGCCTGGCACTCCCGGATCCTTCGGCACAGGTGCCCGTACTCCTCACAGTACCTTCGAATCTTACGGGCACGGCTCCGCCACCCCCACAGCCGAGGATGGCCTCATGCAACACCAGCAAATGCAAGGGAGAGGTGGCGATGGCACGTACTACTTTGACAAGGAGGGAGGTGCTGGAACAGGCGCGGGAGTAGGCGCCGCAGCGGCCTCATCTGGTCGGGCTGCCCGCGCCGGCGGCCCACTCGGCTTCATCAAGCGCCACCCCTACATCACTGGTCTTCTCGCCTTGATCGCCCTCGTCGCCATCGGTGTCGGTGCGGGTGTTGGAGGCAGCATGGCTTCCAAGAATGCAGACGGTACAAGCAACGCAGCGACAAAAGGTAGCAACTCTGGCTCCTCTTCCGGCTCTGGTTCATCCGGCAAGGGTGGAAGCAGCGGCAGCACCAATGCCAACACCACCGACCCTAACGCTCCCGTCACACCGCTGCCCAGGTGGAATTTCACAGATCCCAACCAAAAGATGATCGGCGTCAACATTGGAAATTGGCTTGTGCTGGAACGTTGGTTGGATGAGGACTGGTTCACTCAGACGGCAGGTGACAACGCCTATGACGAGTGGGACTTTTCTCAAAGCCTTGGCAACAAGGCTCTGTCCACTTTGCAAGACCACTGGAACACTTGGGTAACAGAAGCCGAAATTGACACGCTGGTCGCGGCTGGTATCAACACGTGAGCATTTAGGTCGCTTGTACAATGTTGGGCATTCCGATCTTAATGCTGACATGTGCCGTGAATGTCTACTTGGCAGATTCCGTCTCAACGTCGGACATTGGGCTTTCATCCCGGCGGCGTCAGGCGAGCCCTACCTCGCCATGTCTGGGCAAAAGGAGCAGCTCGACAAGATGCTCGGCTGGCTCTACGACCGAAAAGTCTATGCCATCATCGACCTGCACGGAATGCCAGGATCTCAGAACGGGGACCAGTCCAGCGGACACCGAGGAAACATCGGCTGGTTCACCCAAGACAACGTTGGTCGCTCTTACGACACTGTCAATGCAGTCGTGGCGTGGCTCTCAAACCACAAGTACAAGTCTGTTGTGCACTCTGTGGGCATCATCAACGAACCTCAGTCGCACAATGACGACGACAGGCTTCAAATGCTCAGGAGTTACTATGAAGGCACTTACCAGATTTTGAGCAAGGCCGGACTCACAACTTTCTTCCACCACGCTTTTGTCAACAACCAGAAGCCGCTTGACTACTGGCGCGACTTTGCCACCGGCAAGGATCCCAACCTACTTGTCTACGAGGACCACCCTTACCCCGGTTACTTCCCACTGAACAAGGATGCTAGCTCGATTGTCAACACGTGAGTTGATGTCGCGTCTGGATGGCTTTTGCGTGCTCCATCTGACCATAGCCTGAACTGCTCCATAGTATTTGCGACCTTGCGCAACAATCTGTGGGCTATCCGGTCCCAGTGTCCTACATGGAGTGGAGCGCGGTCAACGGCGTCGAACAAGATGGGTTCACCCAGTCTTACTACAACACCCAGCTCTCCGCCTTTGCCTGGTCCGCCGGTTCTACATTCTGGACCTTCAAGGCAAAGCACAGCAGCAACCCGCGAGAGGCTATTGCAAGCTATTTGATGGATGAATACAGCCTCGTGACCTTGATCGCGAACGGAATCGTGGCCAAGACGGCAAACAAGGATCAATCGCTGAGCACGATCAAGGCTCTGCCTAACCAACAATGTGGCAACATTCCAGTTGCAAGCTGGTCCAACCCCTCCAAGACGGGTGCTGGCTACAGCGGTCGTCGTCGAGACATCTCTGAAGAGGCGGTCCCGCAACAGCACCTTGTTCGTCGCATGCGGAGCAAGCGCTCCATGAGCGCCTAAAAGCCTGTCGCGAACCACGACTGCGGCTCAGCGTGGGCAAGGCAGGCTTCGCAAAGCTTTTGAAGCCTGTTGGATAGCACCTTTCCCGCCGTATACGCCAGCACTGCCCTGAGACGCATCTTTCCTTCTTCCTCTGCATTTCAGTGCTTTTCGACTTTCTGCCTCACTCGTTCGCTCCCCGCATCATTTATTCTGATAGCTCTTCTTGGCACCTGCTCCCGCATCAGGGGGACGCTGTGCTCTACGGACTCTGTCGACTTGCCATCCACATTCACTCAGTCAATCGCCCGATCTCTCTCTCTGACATCCGCCTCGCAGTCCTCCTGGTACATTAAAGTCTAGCTTCCATGGCGCTGCAATCACGACGACATCTTGTCATTGCTACGAGATTGCCCGAGCTTGTGATTCCGATCTGTGTTGCCTCTGTGCGCTTTGGACTGAGGACAATATGCGATCTCCTGTCGCCGCTTTGCTGGCATGAGTATGGGAAACCTCAAGACTGTTCTGGAAGCTTGCTGTTGTAAGCTCCGCTCAGACACAACCCGCGATGAAATGGCCATTCAGCGTCGCGATTCACCCGAGCTTGTGGCCGTGAAGGCCAAGACGGGTTCGATGCTAGAGTTACGCAGCTGGACCTCCTGACTCCTCTTGCGAACACGTGCGGAAGACCTACCAGACAAAGTCAGATGCGCTCGGTGAGCGCACATGCCGCTATAAAATTGAGGGGCAGAACATGATCGAAAGGCAATCGCGTGCTCGGGATGGGTCCATGCAGTCGTGGTGGAGATTGCCCCGAACTGGAACACAACGCCGATTGATGAGCGTGAGGCTTGCGCTCCTGGTCGATTGATGGACTCTCGCGATTGGGCTCGATGTAGGCGGCTTAGCTTGCTCCTTGCTCTCGCTCGTTCAGTCTCGAAGTGCACCTTGCACCCCTTCCCGACAGCAGCGCTATATGGTACATGCATGCATAGGAAGGCCCACAATGACGAGTAAGCATGCGATGGCGACTGCTCGATCGCAGTCCCGCTGGTCGTCATTATGCTGGTGTAGCTTTTTGGAGCTGCGCCCAACATGCTCCTCTGCAGCGAGGATCAGCAGCAAGCAAAGGGGCGCGAGGTTCGGTTCACGATTCGACGAGCGAAGTCTTTGATGCTTCTCGTCATCAGTCAATTGTGATTATGGAGCATTACAGCTTCATGATAAGCAGCAGGGACTTCGGCACTCAATCACGAATACTCAGACTCGACTTTAGGCTCATTGACTTGGCGCAGACACTATTCCTGGCAGACAGACAAGACAAAGAAAGAAGCCATACAGTATGCATGCAGCTGAAGATGGCTGCGCTTGCGTGGCTTTGTGTTCGTGATCCTGCATGCACCGCAACGAGCTCCCGATATACCTTTCCTCGATTTGAGCCGATGTGGGCATGGACGGTCGTCTCGGATATCGTCGCAGAGGCGATTGGGCGAAGAAGGAGTCATTCTGGGACAGCTAGGATCTGGGAAAATATGGGCCTTTTCCGACGTCGAAGCTGGATGCTTGCTCCATCGTCTCACTTTCACGGAACATGTTCATTGAATGGGGGGGGGGGGGGGGTGAAAGCTGCATGGTGATCGCGGAGACGAGTCCCTGAGCGGTCTTTTTGACCGCGACGATAGAGCCACGAGAGTTCGCCGTCGGAGCGGGACACGATGGCGCCAGCTGTAGAGCTACTTGTTGTTTGTAGATCCCAAGAGGTTGTAGGGACTGCCCAGCACCATCACGCGTTTCGCGCCATTGGAACTTCTCTTTGGTCTGCCCTGCTGTCGACTCGCACAGAATCGCAGATCAACATTTGGAAGAGGACGTGATGCAGAATCCTTCAATCAAGAATCTTGAATCACAGGAAGGAATCATTCCAACCAAATTCAGGACTCCATTTTGGTCAGTCAATTGAGACCCGTACATCGACGATAGGCGTGAGCCTGAACACGTCTGCGCACATTACACGCGGGACGCTTGATTCTAAACTACTTGCGTACAATACCCGGCAGCGGGACATCTTCTTTGATTGACTGCTGCATGGACCAGACGGAGCAGGATGCGCTTTCTCGTGGAGATGAGCCAGCCGTGATTCCATGCATCGCCCTAGCTGGGCCGTCGAAGACAGGTCCACGCGCGACTGTTCAAACCACTTCAAGCTCAAGGTCGATCTTGAAACCGAAACCGAACTGGACCGACCCAGCAAGATTCGTCACTCGGTCTGCGCAAATTCACAGTCGTGGCGGATCTCCGCAAGAATAATACTCACATTTTGCGCCATCACTTTTGAGTCAAATCAGACTCAATGGCTTAATCCCGGCCGCCAATTAACAGTCGGTTCCGCTGAATCTAAGGGGTTCATTCCTGAATAATCTTGAATGTCAATCGACTCGCGCGCGTGGGGAGGTTGCGTGGGTTTATTGAAATCCTTCCTTAGCGCGCAACTTTGCGCACGCGAGCCACGAAGTGGTGGTGCGGTGCAACCGCGGAATTGCTGCATGCACGCTGCTGCAGCAGAGGCTGCATGTGCGTGTGCGCGCGGGCGCTTTGACCATCGCAAGAAGAAAGGACGGGTCGGTCCTGCTGTTGTCCTTCAAGTGCGCCGTTATACGCTCGGTACCGTTAGCATGGGAGCCCGTAGACAAATTGCCGCACCGCGCGCATGGCGGTGGATGAACGAATGGACTTGCAGCACGCCACCTGCAGCGTCCAGCATGCATTCGCACGCGCGCTCGGCCTTGATCTGCATGCAAGTTGGCGTACGGTACAGCAGTTGTCGTGATCAGCACCAGAAGCGCACGCGTGCAGCAAACCTCCTGATCCAATGCACCGCTCCTATCTCTTCATTAGAGTGATTATTTCTTTCGAATCAAATCTCGAATCGTGAAAGCAGGCGTCTGGCACGGGTATGCACAAGCAGCAGGTGAGAGAGCATGGGGGCAGCATCCAACAGGAGTACAGTAGAGTAGCGGTAGCAGTGCCTGTACATATACAGTATATCGCTCCGGTGCGCGCAGCGCGTACCTGATGCTTGCGCACCTGTCAATTGGTGCTGTCGACACACAGTCAGAAGAGAGCGTCAAAGCAGTGACTGCATGCGCGAAGACGAGAAACTTCCCCACGCCTGATCACTGATGGCTTTGCTCAGATCATTGCATGGGTCATGATGAGCTAGGTGATTCACATTGTCGCTTTCCACAACCCTTCCCGAAGCATGCGGTATACACGCTTTGATCCACCAAACACCACACTTTGCTTGGCAGATTGCCCCTTTGATCACGCTTTATACGATCAACTTCAAAAGTAGATGCTTGAACACCTCCAAATACGCCAAGGTACCACCGAGCTACCGCGGCCCAGCATCCCCATCGTGGAGCAGCTCTGCTCTGCAGAATCACAATAGCGGCATACGCGTCCGCTCCTTTGCGCAGGACTCTCATCGCGCGTGCGTATAGGGGTCAGGCAGGATCATCAAGGTCGCGGCATCGGGCTATTTGCCCTCGGTATTCACAATTTTGGCGTACCGTACAGGGGTATATGAAGGGGGCCGAGGACTGCCGTCAACATCCCGAACGATTTGTGAACGCTCGACTGTAGGGCTCTGACAGGATCAGCTACGAATCTGTGTCCACGATCCTACCTCGGCACAGTCTTCTTGCTGCGACAGGCTTGAGCTGAACCTCACTGCTCCAGCGACAGATCGGTCTCAACTGCTTCTGCATTAGCAAGTACTTCATTCCATCAGGCACTCCTTGCGGGGCCTACGACCATCCCGATCCTCCACGCATCGACCCGTCGTATGCAAAGCGAAGTTTAGAAAAGTGCCCTTCACCCATAGCCTGCAAGCACAATCACGAGTGGAAGCGGCATTCACGTCTAGCACATCGATCGTCCTTGAGGCCGCCGGCTGCGGTCCTGCAAACGACCACCTTTCGCACCTTCATCCCCAAAGCGCCTTGCTCGTTGCTTGGACCCCCCTTGCTCAGATTGGGCTTGAAGGGAGCGTCATGTCGCTGTCAAGCCCGAACAGCGAGCTTCCCGCGCTATCTACGCCCTTGAGCCCGCGCCCTCTAAATCGTCGCCCCGGATCGAGAGATAGCGCCGGAGGCTTTGCAGTCACTCGACCTGCTCCTCCCACACGACCTCCGCCTAGGGCCAGCCCGGCTTTGTCGCAACAAGTCTCAGGACAGACTTCCAGTCCCCGCATCGTCGTTCAAGATGATGCTCACCAGATGAGCCTACTGCGATGTGATGATGCGGAGGTCAGGAGAGCGGACGAACTCGAGGCTGGAGACTCCTCCGGCGATGGTAGTACGGAGCTTGCGCATGAAGCTCGGGGAGGAAGCGCCGATGCCAGGCCAGCCTCCGCCGCATCTACAGCCACCCTCTCACGAGCAGATATTCAGACGCCCTCCCTCAAAGGGCGAAGCAGACCTGACTCCAGCGCCGACACAGCCTACTCGGAAGACGCTGAATACACCGCGACAGCTTCCGAAGCGGGCACAGACTATGCAGGTAATATTGCGGACACATCGCTGGGATCCGATGCAAGTTTCAGGAGCTTTGCGGCAGGCCCAAGTTCGCCAAGTCCATCTGCTGGAAAGCGCGGGGGTGGAGCCGGAAGCAGGTCGCCCGGCCGTACGCCCAAACTGGGAGGCTTTGGTGTGGGCGTGGGCAACGGCAACGGAATAGTGCCGCACGTCGAGGGCATGAGGAGTCGAGCCACAGAACGTGCGCAAGAAGAAGAGGCGCTTGAGGAACTCGGCATACCCTCCAAAGTTTTCAGAAGAAGCAGGAGCGCGACAGAGGGATGGACGGGCACGCTCGGCGATGAGACTTGGGGCGCACACTTTTGGGTCGTGATCGAGCAACCTTCGGGCAAATCCTTCTTCGCTAATCCCGAGACCGGAGAGTGCGTCTGGGCAGTGCCCGCCGGTACCATTGTATTGCCGCCCAGCAAGGAAGGCCAGTGGTGGGAGCTGTTTGACGATAATCGCAAGCTGCCCTACTACTTTCAAACAAGCACGCGCGAGACGACCTGGCACAAGCCCGAGGGATTTGTCATCCCTCTCGCTGCCATTCAAGAGTCTTCCATGGGCAAAAGGTTCTCACGCATGGAGCTTGGCGAAGACTCGCTGGCAGCCCTTGCGGCCCTCCCGGAGGATTCGACGCAGCGTAAATTGAGACAAGCTGGAGGCTCGAGCGGTGGCACCTGGCCGAGCTCGAAAATCTCTGGCGCGCTGAGTGGGTTGTCCCATTCACAAGCGCAATCGAGTCCGATCAGGAGTCACACCCAGCCTCCACCTCCTGTGGACAGCCCCAATCTTAGTCAAGTCAAGTGGGGCATGCGTCTACGCTCGCATTCCGGTGGTGACGCTGCGAGAGCGGGTCCCTCGCGCCCACAGCGCACTCACTTCTCTTCTGGAGAAGAGCACAGCTCTGGCTTGTCCACCATCATTTCCTCTACTCATCTCAATTTGGCTTCCGGCAGCGAGAGCGGAGCTCCGCGAAAGAGGCCACCTCGAGCTGCCTCCCACGGAATGGGCCTTAGCACGGTTCAAAGTCAGAGGGATCGATCCATAGATCTAGCAACGCTTGACTCGGTGGAGATGCCGCGCGGCTATCGCCGTGAACGTGACCCTGCCAAGAGGATTGCCGCGGCGGCGGTAGCTGCTGCGGAGGACTCTCATGAAGCGGCAAAAGGTCGGGCAGCAGCTACTGGCCAATTCAGGTTGTCTTCTGCCATCGAGACCCGGCGATTGTCGACTGGCGAGCATCGTGTGCTGCCCACCGCTATACGCAACGAGCTTCTGAGCTTCGAAGGCTTTGCCAGGCAGCGGTTCTCGCGACACCGCACAGGTCTTTTCGGACTACGCAAAGTCTCGATGGGCAAAATGTCGCGATGGCAGCGCAACCCCATTTCTGCTCCTCTGGTACCTCTAGAAGACCCCGTAGAGAAGCGAGATGCGGTCAGGATCTTCAAAGTCATGCTGCGCGTCTTTGGAGATCGGGAACAGGCCGTGTTCTGGCCACGCGTGCCGGAGCCAGTGAACATTGGTTACAATACAGTGCCTGATAGGCCTCGCCTGCTCAGCGGAACTACGCCCCTTCCACCCGGTTCGACGCTAATTGGTGATCAGCACTTCTCGCCGTACGCGCGCGCCGTCTCGCCTGCGTCATTCCATGCTGCAGATCTCTGTGGCGTCGCGGCATTGACGGCAGTCACGGACAAGCAGCGAAGCTCAGCTACTCCCGAGAGGAAGGGCCTCAGCGTAGGTTTAGCCAGCGGCATGACGCCAAATGGTGCCAGCAAGGCAGTTTCATCGGGTCCTTCTGTCGTGGAGGAGGAGAGATGGTTGCTTGAACGGGGCATTTTGGGAAGCGGCGCATTGCGCGACGAGATCCTACTGCAGTGTATGAAGCAGTTATCGGGCAATCCAACGCGAGACTCCACAATCAGAGGCTGGCAGCTGCTAGGCGTGCTGCTGACGTGCTTCCCGCCAGGCTCCAGCGAGGTCGCTGAGCTCCTGCGAGTCTTCATCGAAGAAGCTGTGCGGCTAAGTCCATCTAACCCTGCACTTTCATCCAAAGCAAACGGAGAAGCGGCAGCAGACGATGAGGTAATCCTGGGAGTACTCGCTTTGCACTGTAAAAGGAGGTATGAATCCGCAAAGCAGAGAGGGGCCAAAGGCCGAGTACCAAGCATCCACGAAGTCCAATATGAAATGGACGCCGCTTTTGCGCCCAGCGTATTTGGCCAAAGCTTGCAGATCGTCATGCAGAGGCAGGCAGATGCTTATCCGTCTGCTCAAGTGCCAGTCATGTAAGTTTTGCTCGAGCAGAATCTCGATGTGACATGGAAAATTGACTCCAACCTCTCATGCACCGCCCCGCGCACAGCCTGGCGTTCCTTTGCGACGCGATGCTTGCGATGGACAGGTCGCCAGATCTGTTCCGCGCTCCAGGCGATGCCGAGAGGGTGACGCTCCTTCGTTTACGGATCGATCGAGGCCACTACAGTCTCAATGGACTCGTCAATGACGGAAAGGAGGATGTCGCCGTTCTGGCCTCGGTCTTGAAGCTGTTCTGCAGGGAATTGGAGCCCCCTCTGATCCCGTACGACTTGTAAGTTGACGTCATATTTTCACGGTCCTTCGAAGCAACGAGCCTTACTCTCGCGACCCCGCTCTCAGGTACTTCAACGCCCTCAAAGCTGCTGACAGCTCGACTCGAAGTGTTGAGTTGGTTGCACGTCTACCAAAGATCAACCTGCGCGTTCTGGCCTACATTATCAGTTTTCTGCAAGTGAGTCTGGTCGAGACTTGGTGGTATTGTGGCGCGTTGAAGCTGACTGACCGGCCTCTGATATGGTCCGATCTCAGCTGATACTCAAAGATGACGAGAATGAGTCGAGCCCAGAAATCCTGGCAACCATCTTTGCTCCTAACCTCATGCGGGACCCGACTGCTAGGTCTTTGCAAGAGGCATCCACGAATAGTCGTCTGGAGACCAAATTCGTTCAGCAACTTCTGCAGCATCTGCATTGTTCATCTTTGGATCCTTCGTTCAACCCCGTCCACGGAGAAGGACCGGAGGCGGGCGTGGCGGTCATCGGCAGACCATACACCGGTAGCCCTGTGTCTCAGGAAGAGCGGGCGTCGAGATTGCGAGCCTCTCAGCAGCCCATCTTGAACGGATCTGGCCTAGATGAGAATCTTTTGAATACGCCAAGCAAGCCACCCCGATCTCGCAAGAGCTCATTTGCTCGTCTAGCCGCCTTGGGCTCTCCTCATCTCTCGCGCTCATCTCACCCGCCCTCGTCACCGGACAACAGCAGTGTCGGTCACAGTCATAGCTCTGGAAGTGGCAAATTGAGCAGCTCCTCGCCTAGCAGCTACGAGAATGCCACGAACGGAAGCAAGAAGAGCTTTGGCCGGAAACAACCTTCCGAATCGGATCGGTGGAAGCCAGTTCCTCCTTCGCGTCTTGCTGCTTAATATGTCATCTTTGCTTCTTTAATGCATACAAGTCTATCTCTAGCACCACCTATATTCGCCTTGCAGCCTTGTGGACTCAGTTTAGACCAGCATCTCTTGTTCTAATCGGTTCGCATGACACATGTTACTACCAAGTTCGATGTGTTCAAAGTTGCTGCAAGTCATGCTCCTGAACGGCCAGATCATGAATTGTGACCCTGCCTGGGCCTTCCCAGGCCTGTGGGTCCAACGCCTCTGTTGGCTCGACCGAGTAGAACGGAAGCCTGTGGGCCAGACAGAGTGTCGTTGCCTGAAGGAATGCTTACCGTACGAGGTCCGCCAGCGCCAAGGCCCGACAAACCTGCTCCTCCTGGTGCGTGCAAAGTTGCATGCAGAGCCGTCTGCCTTGAGGTGTACGCATCGTTTGCCGGTGAACCACTTGGTGCCCAACTGCCGGAGAACTGTTGCGGAGGCAGCATCCCCGGCTGAAGATTGTAGGGCAGACCGGCTTCCAGAGGCCTAGCCAAAGGGGCTGCACGCATGGTCGAGCCTCGTATGTAGTCACCTCGTGGTTCTCTCAGATGTGTCCCGTTCCAACCAAGGATTGGGGAATGTGCAGCTTGTGTACCAGAGACACGTCCTGCCTGACGCGTGGGAGATTTGGGTCTCAGCTCGTCGATTTGTGCGTCGAAGGGTAGCAACGACTGGTCCACGGCATGATTGGGGTCCCCGGAGACAGACTCGAGGTTCACGGAGGCTTGCCAAGAAGCCCGATCGAAAGGTAGCGGTGGCGGCTGCACATAATCGTCTGGGGCAGGACCAGCTCCACGGACGCCTGCAGCACATGCATTCAGGCCTCTCTCAGCCTCAGCCCAGCCAGGCTGATCAGGCCCAACACGGTCGCCGATAGAGATCCACCCCCTGCGCAAACCGCGATTGTCGCCGAATAATTGTAATCTTCTTGTGCCTAGACAAAAGTGTTCGGCGAGAGCGACTAGCTCCGGAGGCTTTTTGCGGACGTCGATGAGCTTGTCTTCCTTTGAGGTGCCGTGACTGGCGGATGTAGAACTCTCCTTGACCTCACCGGGCCACAGGATGACATCGGTATCAACGTTGCAGTGGACGAAATGATGGTCCCTGCTTCGTCTCACCGTACCTCGTATGCCCATCAGACAGTGCTGAGCGGTGCGGGTAAAAGCGGTCGTAGCTGCTGGCTCGCTCTGCCTAGCTTGCTCCGAGTCGGCGCGCACCCAGACGATATCCTCGCACCGACGATAACCCCACTTCGCGAGTATTTCGCGTCCGCGCTCCAGCCCATCACCTGCTCCTGATCCTACCCAGATGAAAATGAAGCTTCAAACGGAAGCGCAGAAAATTTGTCAGCCTCGTGGCATGATTCGTTCGCGACGTGACGAGGCACAAACCTTTCCTTGGCTGCAAAGGCAGGCACTGGCAGACTCGCGATCTGTGACCAGTCCCACGCAGCAGAGCCAGCACCGGTCGGATCATCCCACTCGTACGTTTCGAGTGGCGCATCAATGACAATGACATCGAAGCGCAACTGTCCGAGGAAATCGGGAGATAGAATGTCGATGGTCTGTCTCCGATTGCCGCCTGGATTGTCAGACTCGATTACCGTATCTCGCAAGTCTGCTTGAATGTAGTAGGGTGGTGGAGAATGTCGCGCCAAAGATTCGCCTTTAAGATGCAGGAGCTTCTCGAGTCGCGGGTATCTATCAATCAGACGAGGCAGAGCTGCCCTCAGATACCTTGCCTCAAGTCAGCACACTTCCAATGAGCAGCTCACTCTTGGAAACGAGATGCCAAATCTGGATTGCGTACGCTGCTGCCCGGCAATTTTCCACATCCAGTGTCCACGAAACGCTGAGAGCTGTCGTTCCTGATGGTGATTTCGGCAGGAATCTGGACACGGGTTCGGCATCATCAAACTTCAGCCTGTGCTCTGCGCAGATCTCGTTTACTTTTCTGTGCAGATCGAAAGCGGCTTACAAAGTTTGGACCCAGACCGCCCGGCAGGCCAATTAGATCCGCTTGCGACAATTCGCGAGGCTCAGATGACGCTACATCAGCGTCTTGCTGCCCTCCAACCTGTTGGACAAGGTGCCAGCGCGGATGGCCCCGCGCTCTCAGCTTCCCCTTGAGGCCATGCGACACGCCGATATGCCATGCTCCTTCCTTTTCATCTACATCGGGCGGCGGTCGAAGTTTAGGCTGCGGGTCAGCTGTATGCGCAGCATCGAGGGTGGACTGTGCATCATTTCCAAAGTGCTTGCTCAGGACGTGGGCATGACGAGCCCATACGTCGGATTGTAGATTGCGATAGCTTGTGGAGGGGTCAGGTGCGCGACCTTGTGGAGCAACAGAGAGAGCCATAGCGAGTTTTGAAGCCCGACCTACCAACTCGATGTCTTGTTCTGAGATGTGGCGGGCGCCGACATCTGACTTTTGTGTTTGACTCTTGACTGTGAAGCAGGCTTACACGGGGGAAGTGAAAGCATACGCATGAGTCAGAGGCTGCGAATGGTAGGACCAAGTCCCGCCCCGCAACGGAGCTCTGCGCTCCATAATGCAATCTTGAAATTCACGGCTCATGCGCCGCTAGTCAGTGAGGGGGCGGCTCAACCATGCAACCACAGCGGTCTCGAACAATCTACCACGACGTCGAGCGTGTTTGCGCGTACCGGTGCGTGCTCTCGCTCGCCAGCGCGCCAAACACGCAGCATCAGCAACCGCGCGGCTAGAAGACGATGCTTGCAGCAATTAAGGCCTGCATGAGGGACCGAGCATGCACTTGAGCACTCACGACTCGGACGCGTCCAAATGGTGGAAAGGATTGGGCACAGCAGCATGCAGCAGCAGCAGCTGCTGCAGCACCAAGTTATAGCCTTGCGGTATCCGTTCGCGAAGGTTTGTAGTTGACTGAGGAGCCGTGCGCGCGTTCGGCTGGCTTGGCCATACAGCAGCTATACCAGCCTACAGCTGCTGGTGGACGTGCCTTGCAATGCGGCAGCGCTCGCTACGTCTGTAGTCAAGACGCGGCGACTGCTTGATGGTGCGTGCTAGCCTAGCTGGCCGCGCGAGTCAAGCCATATGCTGACGTCCTATAGCTGTCGCTGCGTGCGTCCGCCGCGCGGCTGGATGCTTCACTGGTGACTGAACGACAAGGCTTGGGATCGTCACACTTCGTCTCACCCTCATCTTCCGTCACTCTCACTTCCGCTACTCGTGTGCAGACCCATCTCATCTCGATCTCGTCTGCCATTCACCGCATTTCACGACAAGACACCGAATCCGTCTTTGATCCATCAACTTGATACTTTGGCTCAACACCGGCCAAAAGGACGCACGAGTCCGCCTTCCCGACCAAGTCCCATCCTCAGCCCATCGACCAGGCTTCGTACGAGCAAAGATGAACTCGAGAACACGTCGCGCAGCCAAGAAGGGAGTCTCCTTCTGCCTCATGGTGGTGGGAGCGTCCGGTACAGGAAAGACGACCTTTGTCAACACCCTGTGCGAGTCTGACGTTCTAGGCCATAAGATCTCTGATCAGCCGGACACTGCGCACATCGAGGAGGGAATTCGTATCAAGCCTGTCAACGTTGGTGAGTCTCATGAGCCGCGAATAGGTGCGGATACGACGGAATCGTGGTATTAGCAAGCAGCCAGCAGTAAAAGGCCAGAGGACTGGGGCCTAAAAACGTTGCACGGCAACGCGGCTGATATGGAGAAGGTACGGTGCTTGCGCATGTGCGGCCACCTTCCGCGGTCTTGACCTACTTAATGCTTGCCCCATCGGAGGAGCTGGGCGTGAGGCGGGAATACTTGAACTGACCCGGTGTTCGATCGTTTGACTCTACCTCGCGCAGAGCTGGAAGAGGATGGTATGCGCATTGGCTTGACTATCGTTGATACACCCGGTTTCGGCGAGAACATCGACAACGAGTACGCGTAAGTGGCAGCAAATGAGCTGCACTATTGAGCAGCTAGCTGTGAGGTCGAGTGTAGGCAAGACTGATGCGAAGTTGCCCTCCCACCCTTCAAAATGTCATCAGTTTTCAGGAGATCGTTGGATTCCTCGACAGACAGTACGATGACATTCTGGCCGAGGAGAGCCGTATCAAGCGTAACCCCCGCTTCAGAGACAATCGTGTCCACGCTCTGCTCTACTTCATCACCCCCACTGGTCACAGTCTACGAGAGATGGACATTGAGCTCATGCGACGACTCAGCCCCAGGGTCAACGTCATTCCCGTCATCGGAAAGGCTGACACCATGACTCATGAGGAGCGCAAGGACTTCAAGCGACGTGTAAGTGCTACCTTGCCGATGCGCGAGAGTCAAGCATACCGAGTCCAAGTGCTGAGACAATCACGTACTCCGACTCGCCTTCAGGTGATGGAAGACATCGAGCACTACGGAATTCCCGTCTACAACTTCCCCTACGATGTCGAGGAGGATGATGAGGAGACCATCGCCGACAACTCCGAGCTCCGAGCTTTGATGCCCTTCGCCGTCATCGGATCCGAAGAGGAGGTCGTCATCAGCGGTCAGCCCGTTCGGGCTCGCACATACCCTTGGGGCATCGTCGAGGTCGACAACCCCAAGCATTCGGACTTTGCCCGCTTGAGGTCTGCTTTGCTCAGGTGAGTCAACATTGAGTCTCAGCAATTAGCGTTGCTCGAGCTGATCAAGCGTTCTTTGCTACCGAGTGCAGCACCCATTTGACCGATCTCAAGGAAATCACCCACGACTTCCTGTACGAGAACTACCGTACCGAGAAGGTGAGTCCGCGCCATACTCCTCAAGGTCGCCGGAACCGATACTGACGGAGCTCGCATATGTCGCTTCGCAGCTCTCGCGTACTGTTCACTCTGATTATGCCGACACGGCGATGCCAGCGGACGAGCTGGCAAATCAGAGCGTCCGTCTCAAGGAGGAGCAATTGCGCAAGGAGGAGGTGAGTACGGGCATCCTAGCGCGAAACCGGGAAAGACCTCTGACACCATGACACTTGCTCCCTCATCGCTCATCGGGACGCTCTGCAGGAGAAACTGCGCGAGATTGAATTGCGCGTGCAGCGCGAGATTCAAGAGAAGAGGCAAGAGCTCGTTGCTCGTGAAGAGTCTTTGAAGGCTTTGGAAACCAGACTGGCAACGAATTAGAGCGACAAGATGTGTCTTGGCGCTCTTGCTTCACGTCGAGGACGTGGTGCTCCCAAATTTGTCCAGAATTGTTCTCAAAGAAAGTTGTCACTGTACTCTCGATTTCCATCCTTTTCTTTTACTCTCTTTCAGTTGAGCGTCAATTTCTCTCTTCACCTGCTTTCCCCTGCTGGCGAGTTGGGTTCATTAACACTGAAATTCTGCGTGGGTTGCTTGGTTTGGGTTCAAATCAAACGAGGAGCACGCCCCAATGTACCTTGCCTAAATTCTGAACGCATTTGTTCTTCGTGCTCCCATCGTGACGTAGTTTGAGTGCCAGATAGCCGACGGAACACGTATGGCTCGACCAGAGCGAAAAGCAGCCACTCTCACTGTCCAAGTACAGAAAGCGCCCAAGACGAATCGAGGACGATGACGCGTCGCACTTGCCCGCTGTGGTCGCTGTACAACTCGCTGTCGCACGTGCGCTATCAAGTCATTCGATTCTGAGAATCGGGTCATAAGTCAGATCTAGAGGAGTATTGTATAGACAAGGTACAAGGAAAAGCCAACGCGATGATGGTGCTAGAGAGGCAGGGGGTCGTTAGAGAGATGAGCGGTGCTGCGACGTGCGGGGAAGTGAAGCAGCTCGTAAAGCCTGCGTCTCCGTTGTCATCTGTACAAGTCGTCAAAGTGCCCGGTGTGGCACTCGGAGCGCTGAAGCTGGCAATGTGGAGAGGTGCGCCGTTAGATGAGGGTGGCAAAGACGTCGTTGGCGTCTTTGTCGAAGAAAGCCTCGTTGGGCGGTGCGTTGACCTGCAAAAAAAAGGTACGATCCATTCTTTTAGCAAGTTGGTTCGCCGTTGCTCAATTCCAGCCAAGGTACCGAGCGATACGTCGGCTTTCATACGCTACTCACGTTCTTTCCAAAGGTGAAGCCAGCCCACATGCCACGCCCGCCAGCGCTGCCCTCCTTGACCGCATCCACATTCTTCGCCTTCTCAAAGACCTCCTTGTATTTGGCCATGTCTTCTGAGCCTTCGTTGAAATCGTCAAAGTAACCAGTATCCGTTTCGCCTTCCAGTTGCGGCAAGAAGGGCGGGTTGACCTCTCTCAGCTTCGTAAAGTCCAGAGGCGCAAAGAATGGATGGGCTTGCACAGCTGCTAAGGTGCTGAGACGCTCCTTGGGCCCAGCAATCAAACTTGGCAGGTTGGGTACAGACGAGAATCCACTGTGAGCTCGCAGAACTCTGCTCGTGTCGGATTCAATATGCCTCACCTTGTCATCACGTTCCACTCAACGTCGTTCAGGTTGAATTGTAAATCCTGGGGCTTCGTGTAGACTGGACGACGCAAGCACTGTTGCCAATTCTTCAGGTTGGCCCAAGTCTCATCGGGCGATCCTCCAGAGAAAGGCGGGAAGCTGCATCTAAACTCCTGCAGGTGCCAAGCAAGTTGTAAAAGGCGAGATACCTCTCGTCAGCAGTCAGATGTGATCAAAGCCTGCCGAAAACCATCTGGAGATCCAAGCGCTGGCACTCACAAAGAGGATGCAGCCGAGAGACCAGTAGTCTACGCCTACACCATAGTCTTTGCCGCGCAGAACTTCCGGCGCCATGTAGTCCGGACTACCGACAATGGAATCAGCGTGCTGCACGTTCTGAGCTCTCATCTGTTTGTACAGGGAAGAGCGCTCGTGAGGTGTGCGGTAGACCAGGTCCACGTCTTTGACGGCGTCGAGCTGTTCCGGGCATATCGCAGCCATAAGAAAGTCAGCGGAACGTGATTCAGACCACATTTGCTTCAAGCTGTCAAAGTCACACTCACTCGGCCTCGCATGCTGTCGAGTCGACCGGGGTTGATTGCACCAGCGGCTAGACCAAAGTCAGTCAGCTTGATGTGGCCAGTGGCATCCACAAGGAAGTTCTAAGATGCGAATAGGGCAAGGCCAACCGACTGAACATCACTGTAGGCACTCGCGTTTGGACGCGCATCAACTCACCTCGGGCTTAAGATCACGATGAATGTAGCCTAGCTTGTGAAGCTCATTGCAAGCCACAAACATCTCGCTCATGTAGAAGCGAGCACATTCCAACTGAAGCACACCGCTATTGTTAAGCAGAGTGCGGAAGTCACCTCCAGGCACGTACTCCTGTGGCCAGACGGACAAGATGTGCGCATAAATCGGAATTTTTGGGTGAGCAAACGTCTCGAAACGAGCTGAGGCTGGCCGTCGGCGTGCTCACCATGGCCAGGAAGACGTGTTCCTTATTTTGAAATGCATAGAGCAGACGGACAAGCCAAGGCGTGTTCGTCGCCGTCAGAATGTCTCTCTCGGTGAGCACATGTCGTACTTCGTCCATCTTGACCAGCACACGTTTCCTGAGCCTTTTGAGCGCGCAAACTTGTCCTGTGTCCTTCTTCCTAGCTAAGAATACCTCCCCGTATCCGCCCTGTCCAACCTGAGCGATGATGTGGAAACTGTCGAGTCTGAGCTTCGTTCTGCGTTTGCGGAGCAGCGCTCTCTCTCTGCCCAAGTACGAAGCTGCTTCGGAGGAGCCGGTCATCTCGAGGGGGCCTGGGTGAGCGGCTTTGAATGCGGTCGTGCGAGCTCGGCGATTGGAGAGGTAGCGCAAAGACTCGAAGTAGTTGTTCAGGAAGACTATGCATCACGGGATAAGTTTTGGAAGAGAGTATATGCGGGCGTCAGACATCTCCGCTGCTCGATCGTACCGCGATTCTGGGAAGATGATTCACAACAAGCCGGCTCTCACGCTTCGCTGCTGCCGAGAGACGACGCAGCTCGACTTTAGCGGCCGATACTCACACATTTGAGCAACATTGGCCTTCCTCTTGACCTCTGGCTTGTTGAGCAGATCCATTTCCCACGCTTGAAGGCCCTCTCCCCTCTTCCAGCTCCTCCAACTGTTCTTTGACTCATTGTCATTGGCGCCGTTCTGAGGGTCAGGACTAGGCATGCCCCCATGCGCGATTCTCGATGCATTGCCAACTCCCGCAACAGAAGCCGCCGATGCTGCCGCTGCTGCTGCTTTGACTTTGGCAGCGGGCGACGGTGGGGCTTTGCTCGTCTCCGTCGCTCCAGACTTGGTGAATACTTTGCCATTCAAAGCTGGGGAGGTGGGAGGCAAGGAGGTGTTGGAGTTGGATGAGGGAAGCAACACGCGCGTTGCTGGAGCGCCCACCATGTTGGAGAAAGAGATTCCGGTGGTGTCCGCAAGGGTGGAGGTTGAAGGCGTGAGTGGAGCGTCCAGTCGGCGAAAGTGCGAGAAGGATGAATGGTGTGCTGGCCAGCGCAAAGTCTAGCTCAGTGCGCTCGTTGTGATGGTGGAGAGGCGGACTTGCGAGTGCCAAATTGGCGTGGATTTGTTGGCAGCAGGCTCTCAGCTGAGTATTGCGCTAGCTGAAGCCAACACACGTCAGACTGATGCTCGAATGCTAGTCAAGTATATGATAGACGCAATGGGAGGGAGGATGAAGCAGGCGTCGGGAGAGGCGACTAGCGCTACCGTAGCGGCCCAGAGCCAAGATGTTAGGAGAGGAAAAGTTGGGCTCGCGTCTATCTTGTCTAGTGTGCTTGTGGGGCAAAAGAGGACGATCGACACGACCATGCCAGAGCTCGTGAGGTGAGGCATATCGATCTCCCACATTGCCGAGCGGACTACCAACGTGGAATCACCAATCATCACAGCGCAATGGCGAATCTACGAAATCGTGCGGATGCGTGCCACACCCGCGTCTGCGTCCGCCCAACTTCGACGCTCAGACCTGTACGGTATGCATCATGGCTGTTGGCTGTTGTTGTGCGCCCTGCGTGCACGCGTTTTGTGTTGATTTGCTCTCTGCTCTTACCGCGCGCCGTGCACGCGAATCGCGCGCGCACAGCAGGTGTTGGACTTTGTTGATCACGTGGCTACAGACTCTGGATCACGTGTTTGTGCTGCAAAAAGTCCCCGCCCCCTCCGATATATGCTCGATTCAGTCAGATTTTAAGTTCTGCAGCTTGAGCGACCAACTCGACTAGTCCTTTCGCTGGGAATGTAACGTCCTCATGTCCTTCACACGCCCCGCTGATCGGCTGGTCTTTTTCAACATCAAGGAAGTTCAATGCACCGCAACTTGCGAAACGGACAAGCTCTGCAAGCACGCATGTAGGCTGCCAATCAACGGAGAGGCGCAACACCCAACACCTCGCCCGATCATGGACATTCCCCTCTCCTCCGATTGTTTGGATGTCTCTTTTCATCCTCAAGCAGACACGTCTCTCATAGCTGCCTCACTCGTATCGGGGAAAGTCCAGTTGCTAGATTACAGCCCATCCGAGCGAACAAGCGTACCAAAGGGCAAGGCAGCGGCGGGGCATGATGCAAAGCTGGATGAAGCAGACGACTCAGACGAGGATGAAGAGGCGTCAAGCTCAGCGAGCGGCAGCAGCAGCACATGGCCTCATGGCAAGAAAAGCCACACCAAGCTATGGGCTACCAGACCGACCAACAAGTCATGCAGAGGTGCAGCGTTCGATGAGCAGGGCGATTCAGTTTGGGTAATCTCCAAGGATGGCAGCTTGTCCAGGCTAGACACCGAAACAGGCAGTGTGGTGCAGCAATGGAAGGAAGCGCACTCGTGGGTGGAGGCAATGCGCTTGGCGCGATTTCTGCATGTCTCGATCTGGCAAGGTGTGTCAGACGGCTCTGACTCTCATTTGCTCACCTCGCAGGGCGGCTCCTTCTCGCATTCTTCCCGTGTCCTCCTCGCTGCTTGCTACTGGCGATGATGACGGCGTAGTGGCGCTCTGGGATCCACGTCGCCCGCCCAAGAATGCTCTGTCCGGATCGAGCTCGAGCGTCAAGCCGAGCAAGAACACTAGCGAAGCAGCCCAATCTTGCCTCTCAGCCGGGGCTGTTCGAAGCTATTCTCACCACTTCGATTGGATTACTTGCATGATACACGTTGCAGATCTTACTCCGCCAAAGGAGTTGAAGAAAAGACCAGACGAGATCAGAAAGGCACAAAAGAGGGAGGCTAAAAAGGTCAAGAGGAGGCAACTGAGAGGTCTGGGCGCCAAGGAGGACGAGAGCGCGGAGAAGCTGGGGAGGGAGAGATTAGTGGTCACCAGGTGAGCGAAACTTCTTTGTGTGCCTTGATTCACGAGAGACGCAAAAAGCTGACTGAAGCCTCGCTGCTACCTTCTGATCGCAGCGGCGATGGCACCTTGTCCGTCATCGACCCGCGTGTTGGGCCCTCTGCCGTGGAAGTCAGTGAAGATCAAGAAGACGAGCTGTTGGGCGTCGCTGCTATCAAGCGGTGAGTACAGCGCGACGCAAGGTGCCAGCCCTTTGACACATGAAACATCAAAGCTGATGTATATATCCTTGCTCCGTTCAGCGGAAACAAGCTTGTGGTGGGGACACAGCTGGGGATGCTGTCCGTTTGGGCCCCGTCCCGCGGCTTACTGGATCACGTGGATCGCATCCCCGGGCATCCACAATCTGTCGACGCCTTGTGCATGCTGGATCAAGACACGGTTCTGACCGGTTCTTCGGACGGACTGATACGGGTGGTCCAAGTGCTGCCCAACAAGTTGCTGGGAGTGGTCGCGGATCATAATGGGCTTCCCGTGGAGAGGATAGCGAGAAAGGAAGGATGGGTAGCTAGTGTGGGACACGGACCAGAGATCAAGTTGACGGATGTCGGGAGCCTGCTGGAACCTGCATCTGATGAGGATGAGGATGAAGGAGCTAGCTCCTCGGATGAAGGAGACAAACAGGATACCGGAGAAGAACACTTTGCTGCTGCGCTAGGAGATTTGAGTTCCTCTTTTGCTGCGGACGCGCTTCCTAGAGCAAAGAAGCAAACAGACGCTCCTCCTCACGATGGCGCTGACGCTGAGTCTGATATCGACGACGAAGAAGAGGCGGGCGACCCTGACGCAGAAGATGCTTCAGAAGATGAAGCGGCAGTCGAAAGACCGAGCAAACGCAGCAAGACGCAGTCTGCAAGCGGCAAGGCAGCGCAATCGCGTCAAGCAGCGGACGACGATTTCTTTGCCGGATTCTGAACAACACGCGACGCCGACGACTTTGCATAGGTGTGGTGTTGCATCGCCTGTCGGGCTTCGGCTCCTCGACTCGACCTCAAGATCTCAGAAGAGCTGCAGTTATCGTGCTTGAGCGTCGTGCTCTCTGCACAGTGCGTCACGATGTCGATTCGACTGCACCACTACTCGTACTCTGCGCTCATGCGCAGCCCTGAGCTCGTCTGACGTTTGTCTGGCTTGTCGACACTGTGTAAGACTTGCGCACGTCGTCGAGTCGGGGCCTAGGTGGTCCGATCTTTACATGACTTGCATGCAGTGCGCGAATCTTGCACAAGAGTGTTGCAGGCGAGGGAGAAAAGAGGTGCTCGAGGAAAGCTCACCGTAGCGGCGAGCACCTCCGATAGATGCAAGGACGCCAAGACGCAGACGCAAAGGGCGCATGGACGGTATAGATGGGGTCGGAAAGGCGAGGGGGATAACAAGTTGAGCATTTCGAGTTTGCAGACTGTGCAAGCAGGTGTCAGTGGGGCTTGGACGTCCTCGCAATGTATGTACATGTGGTCAAGAAAACATCTCCGTCCTTCGAGAAGCGGACTGAAGACAGCCACGAGCCCGGGGTGACGGGCGGACACAAATGTCGAAATGGCAAGGCAAGCAAGCCGCAAGGAATCGGAAGAGCCCGAATCAAGCCTGACTGTTGTCCTTCTCGAAAGCTTGCATGACACGCTGTCGAGAGGACAAGGGGATGGAAGATCCGCTTGCATCAGTAGCGTTAGCTCCTCTGTTGCGCTTGAAAGGGTTGAACCTGGCAGGCTTGCTAGCTCCAGATCCGGCCTTGTAGCCGCCGTAGCTGTCCTCCTTCTTCGTCTTGCGGTAGCCGCAGCAGACGGTAATGGCGCTGAAGAGCGACAGAGGAATCGAGATGAGCGTTAGGTAGAACGAGGGGCTGTGAAAACGACATGAGAATCAGTAAACGGAGCAAACGTGCTCCATCGCAATCACACATCAGACATACCCTGGCATGACAGACGCGTCGGGAGAGATGCGCTGCAGTCGCTGACGCGTGTAGATGAAGAGGGCACTGTGTGCGGCAAACGTGAACGCAAGACCCACGCGTCAGTAATGATCCGAGGCTGTTGGCAACGTTGCAAATGGAAACTTGGCTCACATTTGAATGGCGAAAGCGATGAGCGCGAGCACGGCAGTGAGCAGCCAAATCAGAGAAGCGACTAGCTGAACGATTAGGTGAGGAGGGAAAGAGAGGACAAATGCGATGATGGCTGTGGCAGTGATGCGTATTGCCGGAGCAAGATGAGCATGGCGCCGCGGCGAAGATCGCGTTTGGACAGCAGCACTCACAGAAGACGAATGCGACTACGACAACCACCAGACCTCGGGTCCAGGAAGGACCAATCTCAGTCGAGCGGTAGGCGGATTGATCTTCGTTTGCAATGTCCGTGCCGTTGGAGCCCAAGTTCAAAGTAACATTGTATGCATGCTACAAAGACAATGCGTAGCAGATCAATTGCATGTCCTTCTGAGCTTGCCCTTCAAAGCCCAACGCAGTATTACGCCTGCAGCACTCACCTGGTTGTCGCTGCAGTAGGAGAAGCCACCCTCGCCTGTCCCTTTAGTACAGTAGCCCCAATTGCCAAGCTGTTAGATCAATGAAAGGCAGCTCAGATCAGCGTGAGCCCAGAGTGTGCGCTCGTGGGGAAGCGGAAAGCTATCCATCTCTGTGAGTAGGCCAGCTGATGGAGCATGCGGATATTATTTCGTCCAACTGTTGATTCCCTCCTCGCCTAGGGCTCTGGACGGCAGGCCGAATCACTTCTCTTCCCTTGCAGGACCGCCTATATGCCCTGCTCCCTCGCCCTGCACGCGTTGTACTCCAAGCTGACCATGTTCAACGATTCGCTGACACCAGAGATTGCTCCAGTCACAGTGTATCCGCAGCTGCTTAGCGACCGTCCCCACTCACGCGGATCGAGCTGAGCTGTCTCTGCTGATTCGCATTGCTAGCGCTGTCGGTGGCATTGTTGAGGTTCGTACCCTGCACCACGTAGAATGGAGAGCTGTTGGCTCCCTCCAGAGGAGTGCTGATGGTGGACAGCAAGAGCAGAGCAAAAGCCAAGAAGCCCGTGACCAGCGCGGGAACGCAGAATGCTCTTCTGCCCATGATAGGAGTTTCTCTTGGTGTGGGAGTGTAACTTGATTGTGCTGGCAAGCAATGCTCGATAGCCTTGTAAGTGCTGATTTGCGCGTTGACGTCGAGAGTGATGGTCTGTCAAAGGGACGACAGCAAGTGTGAAAGAGCGTGCGCGGAGGGGGCGGAGTGACAATGAAGATGAAGATCGACGAACAGAGATGCGCTGCGCTGCTGCAGCAGAAATCACAAGACAACAATCACGAATGGAGCACGCGGAGCGGGCGAGGCAGTTGAATGCGACCGCGTGATGACCGCTGCTGCATGCATGCATGCTGCTTGCGCACCCGAGCGGAACGACGCTCGTCGGCTGCTGCTGCTTAATGCGCTGCGCTATACAGCTGCTGCATAAGGCGCATGCACGCCCTCGCCGTCGCTCACGGTGTACGCCTTATAGACTCGTGACTGTTGTATACAGCAGCGATCGATCGAAGCCAAGGCCCGCCCGCCATGGCGGACTTTTCGACGCGAAGCGGCATGATGCAGCAGCAGCAGCAGCAGCGGCAGAGGCGCGACGAGTCAGTCGGTGGACACTCAACTCACACTCACGACTGCCAGACATGCACCTCGTTTGCGCGCACGTGGTCATCAGCGTCGTGCGTAAACGATGCGAGCGCAGCTCACTCGACTCATCAGATTCACGACTCAATCGCTTGACTTGCAAGATACACTCGCGACTTGATCGCTCAGCCACACACAAGGATCTGCTCAAGCTGCTGAAGAGAAGATGCGGTGCATGCATGCTGATTGTGCCCGTTGGGGGATGATGCTTGGCTGATCTCCGCGCACTCTGCGCGCGGCTTCTTTGTCGGCAACATCGCTGCAAAGCATCGGCGTGGTGCGGTGCAAGCAGCCGGTGCTGTGTCGAGCGCCGGCGTCATTCTCAAACTACGAACTTCTAGCCTGTGATTGCCTAGCTGCTGCCATGCAAATATCATGGCGGGAGACAATCGTGAATGGAAGGAAGTCTTGAGGTGGAAGCCAGCACGAAACGAGGTCGCGCGAGGCGGTGCAACATCATGCGGAGTCTGCGCTAAGCGACCTTCTTCTGCGCATATATGCGCCTTTCGCGCGCCTATTCGGGTACCCGTGCCACGTGATCAAATAGCTTCCCACCCTCATCAAAACCGAAGTTCAGCATTCTACTTTGATTTGGCATGTACAAGTGCGATCTTATCATGAGCAATAGGGGGTTCCACCCAACTTTGAGTGGAGGCTGGATAAATAGGGAAAGCGTCTAGCAGACATGCTTATTCAAAAATCACGAGACCTTGATCTGTGGCTGTATCTAGTCATTGAATCGTGACTTGAGCTGGATCGTGGTTGGAGCAATTGGGAGGTGGCAGAAGGGTGCAGCTACATACGTGGTAGTCACAACATTTAATTCAAAATTGTTTTCGATCGATAAGTCGCGTGAATCAGAATCAGAATCTGAATCTTGAATCGTGAATCACGAATCGAGCTTTTGGGCGGCGGTCAAGGTGCGCGGGTACGCATACTAACCCCGACATGAAGCAAGCGCGCGTGCGCGCGCAATTCACGCGTGCTGCACGAGTGCGGGATGATCATTCACGGATTCAGTCCCATGTGCATGCCACTAAATCGTGCGTGTCCACATATTTCCACACTTTACCTACACGGTGGATTCCAAAACCGAGCAAAGTCGATCGACCTCATGCAGGCCTGACTGACCGACCGAAGCTCTCAACCGGCGATCGTGATCGCTCCAGAGGCAGCTCCGGCGGTCCTTGTCTAAGCCAGCGAGCGGTCTTTGATCTGCCTCAAAGTCGAGCGCTCCATCCACTTCACTCGTACACGCTCAGTGCGCTTTCGATTCTTCCAAACATGGCTCCTCGGCCCGTCATTGTCATCACGGGCGCCAATTCTGGTGTGGGCTACGGCACAGCCCAAAGGCTTCTGGTCCAGCTCTCGCAAGCCATTCCTTCCGACACGTTGCCAGATTGGACTCTCAAATCTTCCTCATGGGCTGGAATCGCCTCGACTAGCAACGATGAGCAGCTCAATCCTCCTTCTCCTTTCGCTGCGCCGGATGGATGCGTGCTGATCTTGGCGTGTAGGAACCCCATCAAGGCGCACGCAGCTAGGAGGAACCTCGAAGGTCTGCTCAGAGCGTTGGCGGAGCTGCCAGACGACTCGCCTGCCCCGAGAGAAGCGCCAAAGGAGAAGAGAGGCATCGATGAGGATGCGGATGCCGCTATCGCTGCTCAGGCCGCTCAAGCTCAAGGCAGGCGGAAAAAACGAGCAACAGATGCGATCGCCAAGCATGCGGCTGATACTGCTGCGGCAGCTGCTGCCGAAAGTGGAGACGAGGGGGATCATCTAGGCCCAATCGCTCCTGCTTTGGACTCGTTCGACTCATCGACGAGCTTTACTTCAGCTTACGACTCGCTTACCCGAACCGGCTCCACGTCAAAAGCTTCCTCGAGTAGCACCCCCGCATTCAGGAGAGATCCGACGAGAGATGTGCACGGAGCCTCTTTGAGTCTATTCAGCAGGGAGGCCAAAGCGAGAGGAGAGTACAGACGAAGATTCTGCCAGGGGACCTCGATCGAATTCGTCCCGCTAGATCTGGGCAGCATGGCAAGCGCGCTCAATTGCGCCAGCGAAATCCAGAGGAGGTGAGCATCGCTGCGACGCTGCTATTGTTCGCACTTTCGCGAAGCATGCGCTGACTGTGCTAAACGCGACAGGCATGGCTATGTGACGCACGTCATCCTCAATGCTGGCAGCGCCGCTTGGACCGGTCTGAATTGGCCCTTGGCGGTTTGGATGATCGTGACTAGGCTGCATGTAGCTGTCACTTGGCCCAAGTACAAAATGCAGAGATCCGGTGATCGAGGTGCAGACGGCTACGGCTGGGTTTGGCAAGCCAACGTCGGCGCGCATTACATTCTCGTGAGTGCTGCAGCAAGCGAAACTCCGTTGCGTGGTTGAGCGAAGAAAGGATCCTCATACTCGGACGCCTGCTTTATCTACTCACTCGTCTGAGGAGCACAGACTCGAGCTTTGCTGCCCGCCTTGAGAGCGACGCCATTTGCTACACCATCAAGAATCATATGGACCGGCTCGATCGAAGCGTATGCGCGTTACTACGATCCAGCAGACTGGCAGTGTCTAGATGCTGCGCATTCTCCCTGGCCCTACGAATCCACCAAATATCAGTGCGAACTGGCTGGCATCGGTCTTGGCGAAGCTTTGAATCGGCAAAGGATGAGCACCGTGCCTAGTACGCCTCTGAGCGACTCGCAAGACACGTCTTACGGGTCCGTCCTGGTCGGCGAAGCCAAGACGCAGAGGAGAGAGTTGGAGCCAAAGAGCTTCGTGGTGCACCCTGGCGTAGTTGCGAGCAGCATCTTTGCGGAATACCTCAACGTGTTCATGGCTGCATGCATGGCATTCGCTTTCTACCTGGTGCGTCTCACAGTCCAAGCTTGGCATGGATTGCTGGAAGTAGTGAGAACGTATTGCTGATGTTCTTGGCCTTGATGGCGCTTCTTTTAACCAGGCTCGCTGGACATTTTCACCTCATCACCCCATCGAAGGCTACAAGGGAGCCGTAGCAGCCTCGCACGTCGCTCTAGCTCCTTCACACCTGCTCGACACTAGCGCGCGGTACGGCTCACGAGCGACGTTCTGGGGACAAGAGTATGTGCATGCTGGACGGGTCGATGGGTGGGATGTGGCCAAGCTCAGAATGGGAGCGAAAGCAAGGCAAGAGGTGGAGCAGGCAGCTGCGGGCCAAGCTGTTCGACTGAAAGCGAGGGAATTGATACAAAAATTGGAAGGTGTGGCGAGGGATGTGTGGAGGCAGGCGAGGAATGGAGAGATTGCTCCGCTCAGCCTGCTTGCACTGCACCCGGACCAATTTGAGCCGCAAAATGATCTCGTTCCGCTGCCGTCTAAGGGATTGGATGTAAGAAGACGCAAAGGGGAACAAGAGGATGAAAAGGATAGGGATTGGGAAAAAGTCGAAAGCGAGCTGTGATTTGTATGCTGATCGGGAGACATCGGCGGCCAAGGCGCAAAGAAATGTACGACGATAATCCATCAAATACCCCCATTGCCCCCCTCGCATGCCTTGTCGCTCGCCGCAGGCCGCAGGTAGCCTGAAGAAGCGACGGTGTGCTTTGCGAGATCGCAGGGTGAGAAGCTCGAATGTGCATCGTTGAGAAGCGAAGCTGTTCCTATAGGTATGCATTTGCAGCATCGGCCTCATTTCCGTATCTTGCGTCTCTAGACGGAAGAAAGTCCGAACTACATGGAGGTCTTGCACGGCACGCACCAGAACAGCCCAACTTTGGCAGCGTTGCTGCCAGCCCTTACTCGCACCATGCAAGGCCGAATCAAGCATGTGAATGCAAGGCGGTTTGATGTTCTGTCTAAGCGCTCCCTCAGTTGCTTTGGCAAGCAGAGCAATCGATGACTCGATCGAACACCTGACTTAAAGGCACGCCGTATGTGCACTCATTTACACATGTGGCAGCGAAGCGGTGAGCGAAGGTGCGCAGTGCGCAGTCAGTCAGTCAGTCAGTCAGCAGGAAGGTGCTGCTGATGCAGCATGGCCGCGCGGTGTGGTGCAGCAGCATCGTGGCGGAGTTGAATGAATTAATAGCGCGCGCGTCGTCGCGTAACCGCGCTGCAACATTCGACACAGCCACGACACGGCGCACACGATGCGCTGCTGCGCTTTTTATTTTTAGGTCGACGTGCAATCAGTTGCCTACTTTCTCTCTTCCCTTTGCGATTCACGGACCGCACCAAGTGCATGGGTAGAGGTGCGCTTCGTGATGACTCGATGGACATGGGTTCGCAGCTGGGCGTCCACTGCCTGCAAACAGCAGCATGCGACAGGCTGCATTCATATGGACCATGGACGAGCGTCTAGTGCGGAGGCAGGGCAAGACGAAAAGGGTGCGACGCAGATGATCACAGTCAAGAGTGTCAGGTCGAGTCACGCCGAAGGGAACACCGAGACGAGGTCGGTTTGTTGGTAAAGCTCAAAAGGCGGCCTCTTTCTTGCATCGTCAACATTTCCCGCTCACTGGGATCACACAACAAAACGTACTCGGTCGAGACTCGACCGCATCGCTTCGCCTCTTCACTACACTACTGCGACAAGCTCAGCATTCAGCACAAATACCTCGAGAACACTCCCCATCCTTTTCAGGCGCAACAAGCGGAAGTGCTGCTCAGCTCGCTTCAGCTTTTCTCGAGTCACTCTTCTCACACAAGTCGTCAGCCGCTAGCTCCCAAACCGCACCAAGAGACATGGACCAAGGTGCAGTCTCTGCTCTCAGCTCGGCCACCTCCAGCGTCGCACCACTGGGTCGAAGCGCCTTTGCATCCCTCTTGACTCAGCTGCGTCAAAAGCGCAGTGCCTTGCCACAAGCTCTGGCTTTGGCAGCCATCTTTCAAGCCGAGGGGCTTTTCAGGTTCCTCAAGACGTATCTGTACAACTTTGTCGCCAATCGCCTCTTCTTTCAGGCTCACATCGATGGACATGGATGGAGCTGGTTGACACGATGGATCGATGCTCAGCCTACTGCCAAGGAATTGCGCAGCTTCAAGATCGACGACGTCAGGCCCAAGTCCGATGAAGCGCCAGCTCGCGTCGTCTCTACCCAGCCGCAATGCAGCAAGGTGTGGTTGCTAGTTGACAGGAGCAGCGGCATCTCCACGCCCGTCACCGTCCACACCTTGCTGCGCTTCGCTCTAGCAAAGCTCTGCGGCTTGCTGTCCAGAACCTCGGTGCCCACGACGCTCATATCGTACGAGCTTGAGAGGACGTACGAAGGAAATTCTAGTTCACCTTCTCACTTTACTCGCATTCAAATGTTGACGCGCCACCGTCAACATTTCGAAGAGCTGCTGTGCACCATTCGAGGTGAGGATGAGGTGGCGCGTTCAGATCTGACGATGGTGTACGAGGTCGTGGATGACGAGTGGGAAGAGGCTTGCGATATCCCTCTCAAGCCTTGGCATTCTGTCATCTTGGCCGAGGGCAAAGCCGAAGCTTTGCTAGAGGATGTCCAGTCATTCGTCGCTTCGGCGCCGTGGTACGAAAAGCACGGCTTGCCTCACAGGCGCGGCATTCTGCTCTACGGCCCTCCCGGCACAGGCAAGACCAGCGTCGCGACGGCATTGGCGGGCAAGCTAAAGTACGATTTGCACACCATCAATCTGTCTGGTCTTACCGATGCTACCTTTGCTCGACTAGTGAGGTGCACCTACAGCGCTGTCCTTCTTTTGGAAGACATCGATTCCATCTTTACGGCCGACAGGCAGAGTTCGGATGAAAGGAGCCAAGTCACCTTTTCTGGTCTCTTGAACGCTCTGGACGGAGTGTTGGCTTCCACAAAGGGTCTCATTGTGCTCGCCTCTACAAATCACATCGAAAGGATTGATCCGGCATTGATAAGACCTGGACGTTTCGACTTGCGCATGTTCGTCGGCAATGCCACGTATCAACAAGCTCAAGCCCTCTTTCTCAACATCTACACCGACCTAGATACCCGAGCAGACTTTTTGCAGCAGCTCGAGCAAGCGCGGCAAGGCGAGGCCTGTACTGCGTCAGCATGCGAAGATGCCGAAGCGATTGCGATTTCGGACGAAGCACAGAAGCCGCTCGTCAAGGATGCTTGGACTTTGAGTCTCAGCAGACCCATCACTCCTCCCGTAACTCCTCCCAGTAAGCTGATGGAATACGACGAGGAGGTGGATGGTGCTGGTGCAGATCAAGTCGCAGCATGCATCGATCCGCCCGTGGTCGAATTCGACGTTTGCTCGACAGCGAACAAGGCAGGACGCACCGTGCAGGACGCGGTCGGCGCAAAGGTGTACGGCTCCTCTCTATGGTCTCAATCGCTCGACTTCGCTTCGCGCATTCCGGAACCTACGCATATGAAGGCCACTGCAGCAGGAGAGGCGGACACAGTCACGGGCGTGGGCATGGCTGCGCTTCAGGGCTTTCTTGTTCGAAGGAGGGATAGACCTGAGGCGGCAGTAGCTGACGTGGAAAGCTGGATCATCGGCGGCATGTCCTCTGATGATTCTGGGCCGGTAGTCAGTTTGTGACTCTATGCTCGACTCATCCCTTGCTCTCTATATTGTACACCCCAAATTCAGCTTTGGGTCCAAACAACAACCTGTATTTGTATCACATCAGCATTTTCGAATTGTATTCTCTTCTCGCCTCGTCTTGATTGGTGTTCGAATGCGAGTGCATTTGCCTTTCTGTCGGACGAGCTTCTATGCTGTAGTCTTGCGACTCGCGCTGGCAGCCGCCTCGTAAGCACCGTGCGGCACCGCTCTCGCCTCTTTGATAAGTGCAGCAAATTTGGCAGCGTGCGAAGCGGCTGGAACCTTCTCGAGTGCGATGAGCGCTCGGAAGATGGACCTTTGCATTTCACCGGCGCGCTCAATGTCTTGCTTGGATGCTGCATCTTTAGGCTTCAGCTTGAGCGTGGATGTGATTGGCGTCGCGATCGCATCCAAGTCTGTTTACCAAGAGCACGCTCATTGACGTCAGTTCGCAATCCCGCACATCTGTCAGTGCCGAGGCTTACACGCACATGGAGAGAGCTGCAGGCGAGCCACATCAGAAAGGCGGATCAGAATCAAGTAGCAGAGCACTTTGATACCGTCCTCGTCACTGAGACCGGCAATGACGCGATCCATGTCTGAGGAAATATGACTCAACATGTGAGCCTTTCATGCGCTAGCGTACGCCGAAGAAAGACTCACATTCGGGCAAGCTTATCCTAGTAAAGCTAGTATCCAGCAGCGTCAGCATGGTCTCGTACGCAGTCTACAGGTGGGAGACAAAAACAATTGCGGCTCAGTGATTGGGCAAGGTGGGTCATCTTTCCTTGAGTCTGGACTGACCTTTCGCAGGTCTAAGCCATCGTCGTGGGTGACAATAAAGGGACCCATCGTCACTTTGCGCAGAAGTTCGGGCCTGGGCAAGGTCTCCTTGTAAAGCAAAGGCAGCAGCACCACCAGCTGGTCAGAAATGAGCGAAGGCTTGTTGTGTGCTGCAGAGTTGAGAGCGAACACCGCATGCCGGCGGACCTCAAGACTCTCATCTTGCATGAGACCCAGGAAGTCGACCAAGGTTGACGCCAGCTGCTCGTCGAAAGTGGCACTTGCCTCGAGGAGAGTGTAGCGAATAGCCGCGATGGACGAAGCTCGCACTCCTGGGTTTGGATCATGGATGCGGGTGTGAAGTTGCGGCAGGTAGGCGCGAGGATCGGTGAGGGTCAAGCGCGCCAGGCATTCCGAGATGATGTTCCGCGTTGCTTCGTCTGCCGACTGAGACTGCTCAAGCAAGGGCGTCCACACTCGACCGAGACTTCCGGCAAGGGGGCCTTGGTCAGCGTGCGTGATAAGCTCTCGCAAAGACTGCAAAGCCAAAAGTTGACGCTTGCTGTCGGACGTAGCGCTGATCTGCTGCAAAATGCTTGGTAGCAGGGTCTCAGGATTGGCCACGGCAAGACTGCCGATGGCAAGCGCAGCGGCAGCCTTGACGTCGTCGGATTGATGCACGTAAAGGCTTGTGATCAGCTCGAGAAGGGATGCGTCGCCAGAGAGATCCTTTGAACGGCCGACCTCGCCGATCAGGCGCAAACTGAAGCAAAGCTCAGATTCCCTCGAAGAAGATAGATCCGAGGACAACGCACTTCGAGCGGATTGGACGACCGCTGATGCCTGATCGGGCGCGTAGCGAGTGACAGCGCCGACGCAGCGAGCGATCGTCGTCGTCGTCGTCTGATGTTGAGCCACGTCCGCTTTCTTGCTTGTCGTACGAGCGGCCAACAAAGCTTGGATCGTTGAAGCAGCAACTTGAGAATTGGCGCGAGTGTAAGTCCCCAAGAAGCTTGTGACGGCCTCGAGGGGCGCGCCTTGCATCAATGGGGAGCGGACTGAGTGGAGAAGTGCCGGGATGAGCTCGCTGTCCACCACCCCCTGAGTTGCAGAGTCGTTGCTGTGAGCCACCACCAAGCTGACGACTGCGAGAGCGACGGGCAGCAAGTTGAAGTCCGCTGACTCTCCGACAATGGGCGTAACTTCCCTCACAATCTCTTGTTTACGGGGTCCGTCTAGCTTATCGCCAAACTTGCGCAACAAGGCTGCTAAGGTGTCGAATGCAGCCAGATTGAGAGCAAGATTTGGCTTGCGAAGGAGGGGCACTACTTCATTGATGGCTGCTGACACAAATGATTCCACTTGAGTTCCCGTAGCACCAGGGCTTGAGGCGACTTGCCCCACCGCCTTGACGGAGGAGTACCGTGTGAGTTCATTTTGCAGACCCTGCAAGAGCTGCGTGAATGCTGCTGTACGAAGATCTGCGAGATCGTCCCCTGCTCTCGCAACGAGGTCACCGATTGTCTCGATTCCACGATCTCTGATCTCTTGATCTGAATCGGCTCGAGAAAGCCGAGCAAGGACTGCATTCGCGAGAGGCTCGAGAGCCTTACCTGACGAGCCGGAGGGGGCCGAGCCGTCCGGCCGTAGTACTGCAACAAGCTGTCTGACGACGGCAAATGCCTCTACAACGTCTCGCTGGATCTTGTCGTCGATTGCAGAAATGACGACAGGCACGACGCGAGGTAGGGATGCCTCGAAAGCTCGAGATTCGTGCCACTGAAACACGAGACGGAAGAAGCCAAGTACCTCTCCTCTCAGATTAGCAGCGCTGCCGGCCGTGTAGTCTGTGCCCTTCAGCGCCTTCTCAGTGGGCTCAATGAGCGACGACAGATGGGCGTCAAGTCCGCCTTGCAGGACCAGGACGAGCTCTCGAAGCAGAGCGTAGCATGCAAAACGAGTGGACACCGACTTTGAATTGATCTCCTTGGACATAGCTTTGGCGATCGCAGGCTCAAGCTTGCGCAGCTGCGACCGGGGGCTAGACGCGCAAGACGCGGCTACTTCGGTGAGCTCCTGGGCGGGGCGTGATCAAGAACAAGAAGACTCACTGCAAAGCGTGGCTCTCGTCCGTCTCCATTGCGTCTCTCTTGCGCTTCAACGCTCCCGGACTCTGTACAAGCACCTCGGTAGCCTGAGCAGTCCCGTCGTACAGTTGCAGCTGACGCAGCAGCGTTTTGAAAGTTTGCAGGATCTCTAGCCTGACGCCTTCTTCACGCTCCGCAAAACGGACCACAAGCACGGGTGCAATTGAGCTGGCAAAGTCGGTGAGCTGCTCGGGTCGCGTCATGATCGCAGCTGCTAAGACCTTAGCCGATGCACGACGAGCCTTCCACGATAGATCGTCGTCATCAGAGTAACTACAAACCACGTTGGCGTCAGAGTATCAGCTAGGTAAGCGACAGCGAATACACGAACAGAACTCACTCTTCGTCGAGGACCTCGTCGTCGTCGTCGTCGAACGTCTCGTCTTCATCGACTTCCATGTCCCCATCATCTCCATCAAATCCAGCATAATTCTGTGGTGTATCCAAGTTCGCATGTGAGGGCCGTGCACTTCACCCATCCGAGCGACCGTGGGACTACATACCGGATCATGCTGCAGCAGCTTCAAGGCTTCATCGATGATGCCTCGAACGAACGGCGTGCTTTCCGAGGGACACTGCTGAAGGACGGCTTCCATGCACTGCAAACAAGCCTCGCGCAGTTCATCATCATCGACTTGCGTAGCCGCAATGACGCGCGGCATGAGCTCTGGAAGTCTTCTACCGATGCGTTTCGGGCAAGTCTTGGCGAGACTGCCAACGAGCTGCACCATGGTCTTCTGACTTTCCGTCAGTTGAGCTTTGCTCGGGCCCTGCGTCGTGTCGAGAACAGTGATGATGGCGGTCGCTATGCCGGTGAAGACCTCTGATTTGCTGTGGGCGCCCAACGCCGACAAGGCAGTCACCGCTCGTTTGCGGACCGCCGCTCGATCGTGAGATAAGCGTGTGACTAGCACTTGCAGCGCTCGCTGCTGCAATGTCGCATCCGAAGCTGCGATGCTTGGCAGTCTGGTGAAAAGGTCTCCGAGCAGCTCTGTACTGTCAATCAGAAGCTCTTGAGAAGCTGAGGGCTGCAAGTATGTCATTGCCAGAGATCAGCATGCCAGCCATCTGACCTGAGCGCACACACACTCCAAGAAGTGTGGTTGACTCACCTCAGCAATCTGGTGGAGCAACTTGGGCGCCAGCTTCGAGCCTGCGATTCCGGCAGTCTCGGAGTCTGCAGGCAGCTCCGCCAACACAGTTTTGAGCCCTTTGCGTTGCGACAATCACGATCAGCCTTTCGGTATCCATCGAACTCGAAAGCGCCCCAGATATGATGCTCACCGAGCGCAGCTATGTCGCGTTGCTCCTCCTCTTTGGCTGAAATGTACTCCACCAGCCTATCAACAATGATCTGAATTTGCGCTGGCTTCACGCGACTTGTGAGAACGCCGAGACTGCAAGACGAATGCGGATGAGGACAAGTAAGTACCAAGCCGCTACCTCACTCAGCCGGCATCGCTCGCATACACTCACCACCTCACGGCCATGTTCTTAACCTCTGCATTCTTGTCCTTCATTAGATCAAGCGTAGTCGTGACTGTCTTTGACTCCAGCGTAGAATCCATCTGCAAGAAGACGTCCCTTTTCAACTCAGTGATAAGGTCCGATAGCGCCATATAACTGCGAGAGACCGAGCAGAAAGCACTTCAGTCCGAGTCTGTGCGAATAGTCTGATTTAGCGCTGCCACCTCACCGAAAGTCGGCATCGTTGGATTTTGACTGTCAGAGGTGTGGGCCCATTCAGCCAGTGCATTGCGTGCTCAAGGAGAAGGTATCCTTTGGCCCACCTTGTCTAGCAGGGCAGCGATACCCTGCGAGCTGCGAGAACTCATGTCAGAAAAGCGGAGCTCTCGGCCCGCTAGTGGCGCGAAGCGAGCACAGACGAGCGTTCAAATGTGGGTGCGAAGCTGGGTGGGTAATCAGGAGCGATGTTGGAGAACACAATGCAGGCGACTAGATGGGCGATCGAGTTGCTGAGTAGAGATGTATGGTAGACGAGGGTACCGAGGTTCTCAGACGTGAAGGGCTAATAGGGAAGTGGTCAGTGAGAGCCCAACGCATGCGAAGATTCGTGATTACGCTTTCAGCCAAGCTGATGAGTGGATCGCGCGCAGCCCCGCGCCTGTGCTTTCTTGCGCCGCCGCGAGTCGAGAGTGATCTGACCGCGCGGTCATCATCAAGCTCACATCTGCGTTGTCGCGCAATGCGCACCGCTCGTGACTGCACACACCGAAGCCATGCTTGATGGCCAGCAAGAGCGCGTCCATCATGTTCAACAGTCACGATTTAAATTACTCTGGACCATCAAGAGCTTCAGCACATTCGCAGCTGCCTTCCAGCGACAAGGCGATCTGCGGTTTCGACTCAAAATGGTGAAGGTGTCGTACTACTATGTTACAGTCTTGAGTGGCGCACTCGTAAGATTTCCCCAAAAATCGTGCGCTCAAATCAAGGGTTTGGCTTTTGGTTAGACCCATCATCAACCACGCTCGCACCCTCACCCGCGCCTCCTCCCGAGCCCTCGTCCGATTCGATCTCGATAGTAGTACCTCCCTGGCCATCCGAGGCCTTCGTGCCTGTACGTACCCGCCCGCCGTGAGCACGCACCATCTCTTCCACAGTCCGCGCCTCGTTTGAATCTTTGAACCAGCCAAGATGGTCCGCAATGAGGTGCCTGCGACATCATGAGCAGATTGAGAGTGAGTTGCCAATCCACGGCTCTCATCCGAAACGGCAACAATAGCCCACCTATTTTTGCATCCCGGGCACTCGACGATCACAATGCCCTTTTGATATGCTCTGGCCGTGAATTCGTGCGCACTCCTATGTCCACAATTGGGGACGGTGCACGTAAAAGACAAGGCGAGCTTCCTCTCGATCTGCCCGACCTTGTACTGCGAGTCACCTCCTACATCTAGTCGAGGAGCTGAGGTGTGCATCATCCGGCGCTCGTCAGGACTGCGAAGACTTCCGGCCGCACTTTGCAGGAAAGTCCTTGGATGCCGTGACACGATGTGTGAGGGCACTGGATGAGGGTTGGGCGGTGCTAAACCGGCTAACCGCATGAATGCATGAGTCAGACCTGCCCACAGCTGCAAAGAAGAAAGCAGCACTATCAGCACGCCGCGTCGCCCTGCTCGCGACCCCGTCGTGTCCCGTGCGCGATTGCGCCGAAGCGGGCTGTCCTACTCACTTTTCGGCCAACAGCGGGCTCGATGCGTTCAACCACGTGCAAGTTGATTTGACCCAGATGATCGAACTCGTAGCGGAACCGAAGCGTGTACGATTGCGGTTGTCCAGTGACCCTGAGTTTGCCAGAGTAGGTGATCCGCGCCAGAATAGCATGCTTGGTAGTGGACGCTTGCTTGGTGGCGTTCGAGCTCGAGTCGTGCTGAGCGACTGCTGCCGGCAGACTTGCCATCGCAGCCGAGCAAGGTTTCCCGCTCCCGTCCACAAGCTTGATTCTCTCCAGATCAACTCTGCCCTCGGCGAAGATTGCGCTTAGAGCGTGTCGAAGAACATGGGCGCTGGCCAAGTATAGCCCTCTACCGCTGAAACCGAGGTTCGCAGCAGCAGCTGCTGCATCTGCGGCGGAGCCTGGCTCATCGTCGTGCTCGGGTGAAGGCAAGAAGCGGAAATGAATGTTGTTGCTAAAGACGGGACCTAAAGCTGCTGATCTTTCCGCTTGACTCGCGCTCGAGTGGTCGTAGTCTGCTATGCCTATCCGCAATAAGTCTGGCAAAGTAGCGCGTAAGAGGTCGAGTGCCCTGCCCAATCGGAGTCGGTACTCCTCCGGACTGATCGGACCCGCAGGAGGGTGCTGTGGAGATGTGAAGAATGGCGGATCGTCTCTGTGGACATTGCTTGGTGCAAAGGTCAGGGGCAGCAAAGGGGCTGCCGAAGGTGAGTGGGTTTGAAGCAGCTTCCCGGGCCCTGATGCAGTGGCGCGTGCAACCCTACCTGAGCACGCTAGATTGACTGGGGTGCGTGACGGCCTCGAAGTGGGTTCTGAGCTTGGGAACACCCTAACACTGCGCGCAGCGACCAGTCTCGGAGTGGACCCTGTGGCGAAGGTGGCCAATTTTCTCGTGGAAGCCGCCATGGCTGTTGATCACTTTCAGATGCCTCCCGGGCTTGGCAGCACGCGCACGATGAGTTTGGCGCGACGAAGGAAATTGCGAAAATGTGTGCGCGTTTTCCATGTAAGGGGGTGATGATGATCACCACTTGGTGCGCCTTGATGGGAAGTGTCTTAATGTGAGCGGCATCGATGTCCACTCTCGATTTCATGGCTCGAAGAGAATCACGAATCAAGATCGACTTGCAGAGTCACGAGTTGAGCTGAGCTGCTGTGCGCTCCCACGTGACGAGCTTTTGCGTTGCCTTCCCGCGGCCTCCGCGGACTTTGTGGACGCAAATCGCGGATGCTGCAGGCGAGCGCGCGTGAGTCTGTGAGTCGTGGGTGCCGCGCAATGCTGGGGCGCGCGGTGACGTAGACTGCATGTTGTCCGCGCACTTATTGTGACTTGACTGTACCGCGTACCGGTATATTCATCCAGACTCACAGACTCACTTCCGCGGTACGTAACCCTAAGTTGAGCGTGAATTGTTGGGGCCTCGAACGCGTTCCGAGCGCGGGGCTTGGACCAGCCCATCAGCGTGCCAGCGTCCCTCGATGCCTGAACTGGGTCGCAGACGTGCGCTCCTCAGCATTAACCATTGAGTGATCCACAAGTCATCGCGCGAGCTTGCGCTTCGGCGTCCTCGCATCTATGTCAAGTCAGGTTGGTGCGAGTCTTTTAGTAATTGAATCACACATTTGTCATGTGGGGGCCAGCGGGTGCGGGAATTCTTGGTTGAGTTTGAGTCACCAATCGTCTTGGGCGTAGCTGCCATCAGCCCGCTGTCCGAAAGAAACGGCCCGGCTTGTCATCAGCCAAGCTGGATGGGGAGCGTGCGGCTGCTGCTGCCTCTTGATGGCTCGCGTAGGCTTGATTTGTGATCAACTTGAATGTCGTAATTTAAGGCGCTGTGAGATCTATCGATCGACTAGCTGTTTATTGCGGGGAAGCAAAAAGGTGATCGGCGGACGTCGCGGCGGCTGGCTGCATCTGCACAGCATTCACCAGCAGCATGCATTCACAGCATTCAGAACTTGACCGCGCATATCACACAGCCTGGATTCCGACTGATGCCCAACGCTGACGCGCTTCCCCTTGGATACCGTCCTTACCCACCTCATCACCCGACGTGCGAACCGCTCACGGAGCTCTCCGCTACAGCAGCATTCATCAGTCATACTCCACCCTTTGGATCATCCACGTCCCCTGTTCAACACCCAAGGCTTCGACTGATATCACTCTCATCACACCAGGCGACATCTTTTCTGCGAGGACTCGCACTGAAAGACTCCGAGTCGCAGGCTATGTTCCAGTCACAGCCAGGCAGCGCCAACGCAAAGCGTGGTAGAGAGCGCATCTGGCCTGGTGTTCCCTTGTTCATGCGAAGAACGGGAAAGTCCAACACGACATCGGTTGACAGCAATGACAAGCTCCCAGGAAGCAGCTCGGACTCCAAGTCTTCGCCGTCACCTCCCCTGCCGCACTCCATAGGCATTGCCACTCTGCGCCCTCACGAACGCACCGCGTCCTGGCGAAACCTACTCTCGCCGCGCTCACCCGGCGTGGAGGTGCCAGAGCTTCACTCTCTGCTGACCGAGGTCTTTGAGAATCCGGATGATGTCGCTGCATTTGCGGATGCCCTTAGAGACGATGCGGGCAAGACGGAGCACGCGCACGAGCTCGGCCCGCTGACAGCCGACGAGCTGGCGCCTACTGCCGAAGACGACTATCCTGGAGCGACGACCCTCAAATCGCCAGGACTGGACGAGTCGACGAGCAAGAATGAATCCAGCGCTGAGATTAGCTCTCACTCCCAACATCGTCAGAACAGTCATCAAAGGAAAATCGGCAAGATTTCAGCGACTTCTGATTTTGCACCTGTGAGGGAAAAGACGTCGCACAAAGCTTCCAAGAAGCACGACTCGGGCTCGCGTCAGGGCCCAGTCTACGCCGTGCTGCGATTCCCCCTTTTGGTGGCCGTATGGCTGGCGATCATTGTGCAATTCCTGCTCTACGTGCTAGTCCGGCAGTGCGTGAACGTGATCGAGTACCTATCAGCTTGGCGAGGAGAGCGAGGAAGACTTCGTCGCAAGCTCAGAGCGTCACGCTCGTGGGAGGAGTGGACGACTACGGCCAAGGAGATGGACGAGTTTGGAGGTTTTGGCGAATGGAGGTACGAGGATGCCAGTGGGCTGTACGACTGGAGGTTGGTCAAGAAGGTCACCGCAAGCCTCAAAGGTGAGTGACAATGCGAAGAGTCTTGCAGCCTCCCTGATCATTGATGTTCTGCGATTTCCAATCAAGCCTTTCGAGAGCGAGACGATGCCGAGAACCTGCTTGGCGTGTTGGATTTGTGCATTCGTGAGTGCAAGATGGTAGCTTACACAATCACAATCACGACAGTGGAATCCTGATGCACGGGCGACCCTTCAGGAAACAACTTTGCCGGCATCGAAAACTTCAGGTTGTACAGTGAGACATACTTTGGCACTAAGTTCGCGATAGAGGCCTACCTTCAGGAGGCAGAGCGAGGCCTTGAATACGTGCGAACAACAGAAAAGGTCAGTGATCGCCTTATTCTGCTCACCTTTTGATCGCACATCGCTGACTTTGAGACTCTCGTTCCGTGCTTCAGCTTGCGATCGAGCACAAACGACAGTTCTATCGCAACGCTGCCAAAAATTTGGGCAAAAGCGCACTGTGTCTTTCAGGCGGAGGATCGTTCGGGTACTGTGAGTATTTACGTGGCTCGAAAGCTTGCTTTCAGGCTCACATGTCCACACCCCAAACGCAGACCACATTGGGCTAGTTCGAGCTTTGCTTGATGCCGATTTACTACCTTCTATAATCACCGGTACCTCTGCCGGTGGTCTTATCGCCGCTTTAGCTTGTACGCGAACCAAGGATGAGCTAAAGCACATCTTGGTGCCTGCGCTTGCTGATCGCATCACAGCCTGCGAAGAGTCCATCACCATTTGGGGTCCCAGAGCTTGGCGCACGGGTGCGCGATTCGATCTTGTGCCCTGGGCTGAGAAGGCTCAATACTTCACGATGGGCTCCTTGACTTTTCTGGAAGCATACAAGCGCACCGGCAAAATTCTCAACATCAGCGTAGTCCCGGTGAGTAGCTGGAAAAGACTTCGTCCGTGATCGACGCTGCTTCAAAAGCCACTGATGCCGTCTCTTCCTGCTGATGCTAGGCTGATCGCCATTCACCAACGATTCTTCTGAACATCATTTCTGCACCGCACTGCATCATTTGGTCTGCGCTGTTGGCTTCCGCTGCTGTGCCAGGTCAGTCTCGACGCGTTGCGCTTCCTCCATGCAAGCGCTGATCTGTCTTCACTTGGACTATGCAGGTATCCTCAATCCTGTGTGTCTGATGTCCAAGGATCCTAAGACTGGGCAAGCGAAACCATGGAATTGGGGTCAGTAGCACTCGTGCAACACTTTCGTGAAATCCCAGCTTACTGACTCGTCCATATTGCACATTGCAGGTCATCGATTCAAAGATGGCAGTCTGCGCGTCGATATACCCCTTCAAGATCTGCACGCCCTTTACAATGTCAACTATCCTATCGTGTCTCAAGTCAACCCGCATGTGCATCTGTTCTTCTATAGTCCGCAAGGTGAGACGTCGTCAGCACTCTCGCTCGAGCTAGCTCCCCATACTGACCCTTGTGACTGCTGCAGGTGCACCTGGACGGCCAGTCGCGCATCGCAAGGGCAAGGGATGGCGTGGTGGCTTCCTCCTAAGTGCTGCTGAGCATGTTCTTAAGCTGCACCTTTCGGTCAACTTCAAGGTAGTCCGTGATTTGGATCTCATGCCTACCATCCTGGGCGCCGACTGGTCTCAAGTCTTCCTGCAGCGCTTTGCTGGTGCCGTCACTATTGTGAGCTCCCGGTGCAACATTGCGCTGGAGAGTATGCACACGCTGACACCATGGACACGCTTGTCTCCCAGTGGCCGCGAACCCGCGCTTGGGACTGGGTACGGATTCTTAGCGACCCAGACCGCAAGGAGCTAGCCCGGATGATGCAGATTGGCCGGACAGTAACATTCCCGAAGCTGGTGAGCATATCAAGGCTGGACCGTGCAATCGTTTATGTGCTGAACTCGACCTCGTTTGGGGTTCCTCATAGCACATGATATCAAACCGGCGGCGCCTGGAGGCGGCTGTAGAGCAGGGTAGACTGGAAGTCCGAAGAGCTGTGCGGCAACGCGCTGCTGAGCAGAGAACGCCTGCGGCTGCTGAAGCGGGATTGTCCACCTCCGCGGACAAGGCGAGGCTCTCGGATGAAAGCGCCAACGACCCGGGTGACTTCTTCCTTAGCAAGAAGCTGTCTGATGGAGCGCGGCCCAGACTCTTCCCTCGTCTGAGCAGTTATGCGTCTGCTCAGCTGAGCGATGAGGGCAATGCCACGCCGACTGACGTGGAAACGCCTGGGGAATTTCTGCCGCGCCGTTCGCGCCTGCGATCAGCCAACGATGCGGACGTCAGGCAATTTGGCGGCTCCAAGACCAGTCGCAAGGGGCTCTTGTGGCTGCGTGGCAAAGGCAATGTTGACGAGGATGGAGATGACGCAACGCCGGCTTCAGTGACGAACAAAGCACACTCAGGAGTCGTGGAGAATGACTTCGCCAACAAGCCTCTCACCGCTGCGGCGCTCAGCCCGCGTGGATCTACGCACGCCAAGAAATGGCGACGCGGATCAATGCGCTCAGGTGATCATCAAAATGGCTTTTTCGACGAAGGCGAAAGCAACAGTTCCAGTGAAGAAGACGAGGACTCGTAATTATCCCTCTTGTACATCAGGCATCGAGCCTCAGATTCCTTGCAAACGACACCTGCCGACGATTAACAGAACAGGGGACAGCAATGAGATGATTGCGATTGACTAAAGAGGCAAGGAAATGTGACAAAGGTATTGGTGTTTAGTATGCAGGAACATAAGACGAAAGTTGGACAAGCTCAGTTCTCCTTGCCGGCACGAGCGCGGTTGGCAGCCTCCTTAGGTGTGCGGAGCACGTCGAATGGGGAGAGGATGGCAACAGTGTTGTCGTCGCTCACGGCCTTGGCGTCGGCCTTGATGACGACGGCGTAGGTGCGGCCACCCTGGACCTCGGCGGGGACAGTCACCTTTCCGCCCTGGATCTTGGCCAAGGCGGTGGTGCCTGCAGCGGTGATGAAGGCGACGGACTGGCCATCCTTGACACCGTCGCCCTTGACGCCGACGGTAGCGCCGGTGGTGGGCGTGGTGCTCCAAGATGCGGCAGGGAAAGCCTTGACGGGCAGAGCGGGGTTGCTGTCGGGGCACTTCTTGATGAAGGGGGCGGCCAAGCTGTAGACTTGCGAGAAGGAAGTCAGAGGGGTGTCGTAGGCTGCGCCGGCGGGGTCACCGTCAGCTCTGCCCTTGCGAGCAGCTGCTTGAGCCCAAGCGGAGTGACGAGCCTCGGTAGTCAGAACGGTGGCGGCGGCCGTGAGGTAGGCTGGGGAGGTGATGTTTTGTGCTGCGCCGGCGTACGCGCTGACTCCAACACCCTCGAGGACAACGCTGGTCTGGACGAATTTGTTGACATCGCCGTTGACGCCGCTGTGACATCGGATGATGGACGGCACATCAGTCTACAACGGTTCACCACGCGTCACGTCAAGCAGTGCGGATGCACTCAACTCACAAGTCGTATGTGCAAGGCTTGGTAGCCTTGTCTCCGAGGGCCTGGCTCAAGAACTTGACGTGGCTAGCCTCGTGACCTCCGATCTGGAGGAAGCTGTGGGAAAGATTGCGAAGCGGTTTCAGCGACGAGATTTCCGCACAGAGCCCACAGGTGGCAGACTCACCGAGCGTGGACAAAGGTGTCGTAACCAGCAGCGGAGAAGGCTTGGAGAGACGGCAGCTCCTTGTAGAAAGCGTTCTCAAGATGCTCGAGGGTAAGAGCGTAGTTGAGGATGACGTCGTCAATGTTGGCCTGTCCAGGCTCGGCGCGACGCTCGATGGAGGCGGGTGCGGCAACGGCAGCAGCTGCCAGCGCGAGGAAAGCAAGGAACTTGGATGCGACCATTTTGATGACTGTATGGAGATGACTAGGTGAGGTTGGATGAGGCTTGAAGTGGAAGGATAGCTGGTGGGGGGAGGGAATTGATGGGACTAGTTGGGGAAAGGCGAGCTTCTAAGTGTCTGCTTTATATCCCTCATAGCAAGCACATAGACAGCTGGGAAGGGCGCCCACGATTGCTCGGCTTCTCCTCCACAAAGCCCCACACAACCATACGATGCACTCTGAGAGAGGTGGAGCTGTGGTGGTCATTGCATGCGGCTTCTGGAGGTAGCACACAGTCGCGGGGGCTTTCGGCATTTCTCCTGGGTCGACGCCGGATATTGCTCGACATGGCACATTGGCAGTTCAGCTTGAGCAGTGCGCTCTTCGGCGGGCAAGAAGACTTTCTGTTTGCTTGCTCTGGACCCTGGGTAAGCATGCGTCATGCGGTGAGCGCTGAATATCAGGCCATCCTGGCGCACGCAGTCGGCAGTCAAAAGTATGCATCATATGATGAGATGAACTCTTGCTGTGACGCGATATGAGCTGTTGCTGTGATCAAATTAAGCGCTGCAGCTCTGCAACGTGCCTCGATCACTTCAGTAGTTTCTCGATGAGCAAAGTCGCATACCAGTAGCCGGAGTGGAGCGTCTTGGCAGCTTCGGAAGATTCCTTTGGGACCAAAAGGTATCTGATCTGACTGATTGCATTAAAGTTGGGCCACCTTTTGCGTTGATGCACGAGTGCTGTGAACGAGCGCGCGCCACCTCCTGCCGGCCAGGGCTCCTGAGAGGGAGTGTGTCCAATCACGGATGAGGAGCGCCTCCTGTTGCGGTCGCTTAGTGTGGGGCTTGGCCCGGCAGCAAATCAACTCCTCAAGTGTCCTCTCAATGCCTCCGGCGCTCAGTCACACGTGTGCAAGGCTACCCTACCCGTGCCGCGCCCCGACGTGTGAAGCACAAGGTCACAAGTCCTTGCGGACCATCGGGCGGCCATGCACAACCGTAGGGTGGGTGGGTGGCTTAATGCTCACCTTGGGCTTGGGCCCGCGATGATTCTCCTTTGCCCGCTCACCAAATAAGCTGCCGTTAGTGCGACAAAGCGCAAGTCTCGAGCCCGCCAAATCTAATGGCTGCCTCCTGCTGGGCGTCGAGCGGGATTAGGCAGCACGGACCCACGGCACCCACACTGTCCCAAACAGATCTCTCATAAGCGACCGTCAGATATGGTGTGTACTGTACAAAAGCACATATTCACGCCCCTCGCCACACCCCGTGACTGCCATGCGTGCACCAGAGCGCTCTCCGAAGAGAAGAGATTGATGCCGCGAGAATCATCCATCGTGGATACCATCCATCCACAACCCTTTCTGGTCGCGCTAGGTGCGATGCGGTATCAGATATTCGCGACAGCCCCGCTCGTGAGCACACGTTTCGTCCAAGTCGGGGGGGGGAGGGGGCTGCATATCCAGGTAGGCACGCGCAATCAACTACAGGCGCTGTGCCTGACAGACTGCAGGCAATGCGAGTCGTGAGTATCGTGGTCGGTCTGTCGTTGCCGATCGAGTCTGAGTGAGTGGTACGTTGCATGAATCGTGCCATGAGCAGGTACAACGTAAATCACGAATGTGGTTGTTGCTCTTTTTGATCGACTGCAGTGCAGTGCAGTGCAGTGCAGCTGCCTTGCGCCGAGCGAGACGCGCAAGCAAGCTATACTCACACTCACACTGTACCTACCGTCACCCCGTAGTCCCAAAACGGTGCCGCGCTTAGCTTTTTGCTCCCAGCCGAGCGCATGCATATGGGCCGCACGCGCCCGAGTACAGAAAACAGGCCATTTGTGATCAGTCAGTCCACCGCGTGATGAGGGTGAGCGGCGCGCATCATTCGGTCCACGCATCCACATCTGGAATGCAGCTGCTCCGCTTGCAGGGAGGGGCCTAGACCGTTGCGTCTTCGTCATGACCTACCTGCCATGGCCCTTTGCGCAGCTGCTGCATGGGCGATGACGAGAATCGAGAATAGAAGGAAGGCAACATCCAATCTGCGAATCATTGCACGTCATCGGCATGCTTTGGTGGATGGGGAATTTTGATTGGAAGACTGAAATGAGCCCATCTTGCCCACTTCAGAGACCAGGCGATCGTATCATTCTCGGCAAGCTTGCCATCGCCGAGCCTTTGGATCAACCGTTGTAGATTAACATTGCATTGGGGTATTAATTTGCAAAGGGTGCACAGCGGCGGTGCCAAGCCTCGCCGGTGCGCAGCACAACGACGGCTTTGTCCACCTGCTCATCATAAATCTCATCTCTCCACGGCCGAATGCCGTCCACATCGCGGCTAGAGGATGGAGGGCTATCGCTGTCAAAGCCCTTCGTCCACCTTGGAGTGCTAAGCCGTCTTGGTCTGTCCACACGCGAGACCGCGCTGATGTCCAAGTCTCCCTCCATCGACCTCTGTCTTTGACGACCATCTTCATCTGAGAATCCTAATCTTGGCGTGGGCAGAGCAGAGAAGCTCTCGCTTGGGTCCGTCGCCATGCTAGACACAGACATAGAGCGAGAAATACTGGCAAAGGAGGGCAGCGCGTGCCCTGCGCCGGCAGGCTGACCGGTGAAGTAGCCTCCTGGTTCGTCATCCCCTAGAGGTCTGGCAACGCCCTTGCCCTTGTCTGGCCTTGGTGACACAGCTGGCTGGAGTAGAGGACTAGCGGGTCGAGACGGAATCGTATCCAGATTCGGCACGCTCGACTTTCTACGCATTCGCGTGACGGTAGGTGACGGCGACGTTTCCATGTCGCGACTAGCAGCGTCTGCAGCTCGGCCTCCGATCTTGCTCGCGTCTTCGTCTGCAAAGAGCGGACCACCACACCGATTGCATGTCTGCGATACGGCCTTAGGCCTCCAGCCTCGTCTACGCTGACGAGTCAAGCTGGACAGCACTGTAAAGACGTCGCGATCAAATAAGCGATTGGTGATGTCAAGCAGCTCTATCCTGAGCTGATAGGCGTCCAGCATACCCTCCAGCACCGTGCGCACTTCGGCGTACATCCGCCCAGACGATTCATCGCCGTCTAAGGTCTCTGACGACTCTAGCGCAAGCTTTCTGAAGAGGTCCGGGAATGAGATGGCGTCCGCAGAGGTTGACGACACCAGAGAGGACAGCGCATCGCGGACGAGTGCGCGGCAAAATCTCATTGCAGCGGTCGGCTGCTGAGCGCTGTCTGGTCCTGCGGCGACCGCGGCGACCCCGTGCATCAGCCCCATCAACGACTGAAGGAGGTGAAGCCATGCATCCTTGAATGAGATTGCTGAAGAAGTTGACTGGTGCACTGTCGAGTGCGTGTCGACTCGCTTGCAGAAGTCGACGACCTGATCGACGAGACGACGCAGCTTCTCTGCGCTGCTCGAAGCCTCGAGGCTCAAGGAAGCATCCGACTGACTGGCATCGTCGGCTCGAAGGCCCACCGCTTCCAACGCCACAAAGCGATCAAGAGCCTGGAAAGCTTGCTTGCGCTCCCCTAATTCGCAAAGAGCCCAGAAGACGGCATCGTAGCACTCGCGCTCCTCGCCGATTTCGACGACTCGTCTCAAGTCGAAGTACTCTGCATTTTGAATGGAGAGGCTCCGAACGAGAGCGCCGGGTTCAAGGTCGGCTACAAGAGAGACGAAGAGATGCCTCGCGGATTGATCAAGATGAGCTGAATCCAAAGAGGCGTCTGCACTAGACGCTGTCTGGCCTGGATCCGCTGCAAGACCTGCAAAGCTCCGGAGATACTCCAACTGCGCCGTCTGGTCCGCATGCAATCTGGCCAGTACCTCTCCGTGTCGTTCGCAGCAAAAGCGGTCCACAAGACTCGCCGTCCCAGACGGACTCTTGTGTGCCAGGCGGGGAGCCGCATCAAGGAGTAGCTGCTGCAGACTGGCGTCTAGGCCTGCTTTGCCGCTGGATAGCGCTGCGCTGGACAGCACAGCGTTTAGCTGTCCAAACACCTCGTTTCCAGCACATGGGTCCTGCAGGAACATGGTGACCAGCTTGTCCCATTTGCCTGCACTTCGATAAGCTTTTTGCAGCACTCGCACAAAGCCTGCCTGCTCAAAGAGTGCCAATAGCGACTCGGTCTGTTCTATCTTGTATAGCGACAAAAGGCACTCGACCCCCAGCTGGCGATCTTCCCGAGTTTCGCCGTCCATGCTTGTCGACAGGATAGTCAACAGACGCGCGACTTGATCGGCCCGAAGTCGAATGAATTGAGGATACTTTGGGGCATTGCGCGCCACAAAAAGACAGCAAAAGGTGACCGCCGTTTCGGAAAGCTTGGGCACTTCATCAGAGCGACGGCTGGCCTCGGTGTACGGATCGAGGGCGTGACCTCCTTCCGCTCGATTTGTGTCGATGATTTCCAGCAGGACAGAGATCAGCAATTGGCGAGTGACATTATCTCCAGAGTGAGCGAGTGAGTTGTCTTCGGTCTCATCCCCATCAAGGAAAGAATCCTCGAAAGCAACGTCAAGCGCATCGAGGAAAGCCTCAGCGTCGAAGTCCAAAAACAAGCGAAGGTAGGGATATGTGGGTTCGTGCCTTTCCTCTTGAGTGAAGACGAGTTGTCCTCCGGGTCCAGGTGGCCAAGCGACGCAGCGTCCGGAAAACAGAAAGGAATAGAGCGTCCTCTTTGCCGAGACACTTCTCGCCTCGGCGAGAGGCTCTTGACTGGGGTATGATCTCCCCGCGAGGATCACGGACAAATACGAGAAGATTTTGTACGCGTCGTCCTCATTTGCTGTGAGCATCTGCTCGGCTACGTCTTCGCTACTTTGCCGCTCCTTGTTTGTCGCCTTAAGCACGCCCATGAGCTCCACGATGGGAGCGACGTAGTCGTCCATGACCGAGTTGTAGACGTAAATCAAAGCATCCCAAAGACGTTGTTGCAGGCAGAGCGATAATGCCTGATCGATATCGAGGCAAGCGGGGTCGACGTGCCATATGATCCTCTCTGCTAGGTCGTACTCTTCTCGCAACTGTCGGAAGGCGACCAAGCGCTGCACCACTGGGATTGGCAGAACACGTATGCGTCCCGTAACAATGAACAGCTCAAGTTGCTCTGCAAATATAGACTCTATGCCGTTGTCAGCGTAGGCATCGTAGATTTCGCCAAAGAGGAGGTCTAGATCTTCGATGGAGACACAGGCTTCAGCGCAGGAAGCTGCGAGTTGTTGAAATTGCTCGGTCCTGTCCACCCCGCGACCATCCGGCGTGACGTGTGTCGAGTCGGTCAGTCTCTCTGGCGAGAAGGCGTATTGCACAGAAGCACGCATGAGCTCTCTGAGTTTGCCGCCAACTACACTTTGGCGCGCATACACATCATCTGGCAGTCCCAAGGCTTGCTGGCCCCTGGCACCAGTGTAGAAGGCAGTGGCAAGGTCGACAGCTCCAAGAAAGTCTCCTTTTGAGACAAAGCTTAAGAGGTGGTCTGCCCAAGACAAAGCTGTACCCGCGACGACTTCGCGCGTGGTGAGAATGAACACCTGACCCTTGTAGGACCTCATGCTGTGCGCCGCTGAAGGTGCAAGTGACCGCGAGCCTCCGTCAGCAAGCTCTGCCTTCGAGCGCAGCTCAGATGAACCTGCTACGCGCCATTCGCGCAAGACAAGAGGCGGTATGACCTCCGTCAAATGCTGTGATGCCACGCATTGTTTTCGTGCGAGCGAGAAGAGCTGCAGGTCACCCGACGATCCGAGCACGAACAAATGCTCGCGCGACAGCCACTGCAAGGCTATGATAGTCTCGTGGTGCGTGTATGTCGTCTCGTCTGCGAATTGGAGCTCTGTCTTGGACACCGTCGAGCCATTGGTGCTTGCTGCAGCTGTTGCATTGCCAGCTATCACATATACCGGGCGTAATGCGGTCACGAAGAGATGGTTCCCAAAGCTATGCGCAAGGAGGGGGTCCGAAGGGGAAGGTGCAATGGGGACTCCGTCCTGACTTTCGCCTGTCGCTGGATACCAAGTCACCATGCTAGCCAAAGCATCTCGGTCTGAATTGAGCCAGGCTGGTTTTGACTTCGCCTCGGCTTCGTGATTCGGCGCAGTACCAAGTCCGGGCGAATCGGCTCGGTACGGACGGCCATCGAAGGCCGGCGAGTTCAGAATGGAGCCTCCGTCCAAATGGCGTGCTTGCGAGTCCTTTGTAGAATCCAACTCCCGCTCTCCCGCGCTTGCACCTGGCGAGGGAGCTGTGCGTCGATACCAAGTCCTTGCAGTCGGTTTCAAAGAGACGATGACGAGCTTCGAGGGTGTCACAAGGGCGACAAAGCTGAATTGATCTGCAAAGTGCGAAATCGGGCCAAGGGGAAGTGCTGACATTCCTAAGATAGTCGAGCGAGGGTTCACTGGAACGTGGGAAGCGTCGGGCCCAAGAGACTTCGTCATTCGCGCTTCCGGATATCTGCCCAATATCCGAAGCGTGTCATTCGAGGACACGCCCAAAATTTTCCCAAGGGAGTGGTAGAAAGCAAGCCCATGCTCATCTGCACTGACAATGGCCGTGTGCCTTAGTCCCACAAAGGACAAGTGCAGTATGCGAGAGTTAATCAGATGACCCTCCTTGCGCCCAGAGAATACATCACCAGCTTGGACAGGCGATACATGACGCGCTAGCGAAGTCGGTCGCGCCAAGTCGTACAGCATGAGTTGACCAGAACCGTGACCGACGGCCACGTACGTATGATCTGATGAGATCGCTAGCGCTGTGACGGGGCCAGCAGAGCGTGCTGTATCCGGCAGAGGAGCGATCAGTATTCCCTGCGATTTTGCATGAGTTACGTTGCCGCGTTGCTGATCAGGCTCACCTTGTTCATGATCCAAGAACGTCTGACCCCCGCTTGGGTGCCCATGCACTACGACAGTCCCATCCGCGCGTCCGACAGCTATCAGCCCACCGCCCACAGCCAATACTGAGCCCGGCTTAAGCGAAGCTCCGGTGCGATCTACACCGTTCCGCATCTGCCTAGCCGGCATCGTAGCAAGATGCGGCGAGAGTTTGCGAATGGCGGACCATCTGTAGGGTGGCAGATCAGCGTTGGGCGCAACAGCGCGGCACCGGCGGGGAGCACATGACAAATCGCTTGCATCTGAGGGTCCCACTCCTGTCGAAGAATGAAGGGAACGCTGCAGTTCTGCTTCGCCATCGGCTTCAATGAGCGGTCCTATGGACTGGAGTGGGCCGAGAGAAGAGGTTCCGTATGGGAATGCCATTCGTCTACGTTTCTTCCCTGTTCTTGAAGATCCCTGAGATATGGATGAAGCGCTCGAGGAAGGAACGTGCATGCCGGAGTCCCTAGTCTCGTCATATGTGCCTGCCATCATTGAGGCAGATACGCTGCCCGTGCTCGACAGGCGAAGACTGCCGGGTCGTGAAGGGCCAGCGTCGTCGTTGTGGCGCGATCCAAGGCCCAGCCCTGCAGCTCTCAGTCTCGACAAGGTTGGGTATCCAGCTGGTCTCACCCTGCGGGTGGAGTGAGTCCAAGAGGTGTCCCCTTGAGCAGAGTCCACCGTGATGTCCGGTAGCATGAAGCTTTCGTCGGCGGTTCCTGCTTGTCTAGTCGATCCTGGATAGGTGAAGGCTTCTTCTTCTGATTCAAAGGCCACATCCGAGCCTCCCTCGCCATTGCGCGTAGTGTTCAGTTGGGCTAGCTCACCCGGCAAGGCCTCGTCGTCGCTCCCTAGAGCATCTTTCAAACGGTCAGCGTAGCTTTGAACAGGACGCAAAGCTGCTTCATTCACGTCCGCATCACTGTTTTCTTCTCCATCCGCGTCTTCGCTGCTCCCGAACAGCTGCTTGCGGCGATCGGTGCCGCTGTAGAAGAACTCCTCTTCGTCCTCGTCGCCTTCCGACTGCAATTGGCCATTTGGTTGACCATTGACGACGACCTTTCCCTTCTCTGAGCGCGCATGTCCGTTGACGAGGCCCCCTTGGCCGGGTAGTGACGACTCCGAAGTATCGTGAGCCTCGTCACCCTCGTCATCATCCATGAAAGCCGCGAGGCGCTGCTCGTAGGACAGCTGCTCATCGCGTGGGGAACTGCTCCGCGACATTGCTCATCGAGGCCATCCGCGAATTGGCGCAGTGAATGTATGCAGCCAAGCGACAGTGAAAGTGGTGATCGAGGAGTAGGGAATCACCAAGTGATGAGGGCCAGCATGGTCGTGCGCATGAAACTTGGATGGTTGTCGGTTTTGCCTGGGAGCGACAGAGCCAGGAGAGTAATGTCGTTGGGCTTTGTGACCTCGTTGCCATCAGTGCGTTTTGGACGAAGGGGCTGGCAAGGAAGAGATGGTGCTGTCTATTTCCAGCAGAGACGTGCTCCACACGCACCGATCGCCCTTCTTCCAATGAAGTGTCAATGCCCGCTATGTTCACTCAGACCAAAACGGATGACTTGACTGATGAGCGAGCGAGCGGTTGAGCCAAGTAAGTTGCTGCTGCAGGTGCTGCTGCGTCTGCATGGCCGTGATTTCGGCGCTCGGGCGCGGCGCAATCGGCGAGACAGAGCCACAGATCGTCATGACACGTGACTTTGCGTTGGACCCCGGCTCTTATCCTCCGGTCGTCTTTCCACGTGGTGCTCGTTTTGCACTCAATCACGAATTTGTCATCACTCTCGGATGACCCCAGCCGCTTGTTCTCTGGCTGTCACAGCTAGCCCAAGACATTCGTGATTTGGCATCATGAATTGACGATTGCCGTGAACATGAGCATGACACTCACAGCTTACCTTGCCGCGAGTGATCGATTAGCCTGCAGTCGTCGAGTCAAGAGTCACCAGCAGGGATCTTCTTGACTGCCAGCACGCCTGAGGAGGCGTTCACGATTGTGAATCACAAGACAATCTGAATGTGAATCACGGATGTGAATGACGCAGCAGGCTCGCGTACAGTACGTACGTGCCGCGAAGTTTGATCGGCTTCGCGCACATTCACAAATTTGTGGCTGTCCACAGGCGACCGAGTGACAGCAGCTATGGCCACTCCGAGTCGTGAGTACAGTACACCTACCGCGTGTATCGATAGCTAGCTGATGCTCTGGAGCTGTGCTGTGCTGTGCTGTGCGCACCACGCATCTCTCAATTGCTGCGCACCTGATGCGTGAGAGCGCTGCTGCATGCCTATGCGAGTCGTCGTCGTGACGGCCGCGAGCGCGCCGCCCGCCGCCCGCCGCCGCGCCTGCCATAAATCATCCCGCGCGGCGACTGTGCAAGAATTTGTGAGCGTCTATACTGTAGCATGCATGCATATGCAGCAGCAGCACACTCTGACTCAAATTGCACCAGCAGCAAAACGCAAGACCGCGGTCGCCGCGCGCGCACGAGCACGAAATTCGAACTCTCGATGAGCGCAAAGACGCGCAGCGCAGCTAGCAGATTCGTGCAAGAGGCCAAGGCGGGCGCGGTGGCAGTGGCATTGGCAGTGGCAGTGGCAGTGGCAGTGGCAGTGGCACCAGCCATACTCCGGTGATGGGAAGCTAGCTATAGGCTGGCAGCGGGCCATGTCCACCCTACGGTCAAGTCACGGTTGTGATCGAGTGAGCATCAGCAGCTACGGTATACTGTAGCTGCCTGCTGGCGTGCGCGTGCGTGTGCGTGCGTGCGTTTTTGCTGGTTGCACTAACGCCCTCTGAGAATCCTCATCCTATCAATCAACTTCCAACCTTGCAAAGCATCGCTCGTCCCCAAAGCGCCAGCAAGTGCACCTTTCTCATCCTACTGCTCTGCGGAACTTTTACAACTCATTGCCCAGCATGGCTGCTCAACTCCAAGTCATCCAGCAAAAGGCTGAGTACTTTGTCTCCCAGGTGCGCGTCCTTCCAGGCTTATCTCTGCTGTCGCGACACTCCGCGAAAGTCGGGCGGAGGTCACGGCAGGCCAAGCGCGAGCGCCAAATTTGCCCATACTAACACATCTTCGTCCTTCGCACTCTCTGCGACGTCTTTTCGACCATCCTACCGCTAGGTTGACAAAGAGGTGCGTACATTGCTCAGTGTGGAGCTCTCGATGCTCACGGGGGAGCGTTCGGGGTGCGGATCGCGCACGCGAGGGTTGCGAGACTGTCGGGATAGGAGCGAGCGCAAATTCTACGATGCTGAAGCTGCGATCATGGCATGCTCTGCATTGTGAAGCTCGACACTCACTACTCGTCAAGTCTTCCTGGGCTGTCTGCTGACGCAGCTTTCTTTCCCCTGCGTTCTCATTGGTGCCTGTCTGCAGCTCTCCAAGTACCCCCAGCTCGTCAGGCTCGAGCAAACTGTGCCCGTGCCCAAGGCTTACGCTGCCATTGGTGGCTTCGGTCTGTTCACTTTGGTGCGTAAGCGCAAGGTGCTTTCGGGTCGCCGTCCCCAACAGACTCACATCCTTGTACTCTGTCATTTGTCCCGTCTACAGTTTGTGTTCTTTAACATGTGAGCTGCGCTTCGCGTGACAAGGAAAGTTCGGTCCACATTCGGATGGTCTGACGCCTCTTTCGCCATGCAAACAGCTTCGCCGGCTTCTTGACCAACTTGGTTGGCTTCGTCCTTCCCGCCTACTTCTCAATGAAGGCTTTGGAGTCCCCTCAGCCTCAGGATGATGTTCAGTGGTGCGTGACGACATGACAGGCGAAGTTGGGGGTGTATATGTGTGCATCTTCGTCTAATGCTGCGTTATCCCCTTTACAGGCTCACTTACTGGGTCGTCTTCGGCTTCTTCAACTTCATCGAGTCTTTCGTTGACTTGATGTGAGTAGGTCCTGGTGCACAAGAGGCCAAATTCGGGTTGCAGAGCTGACGAAGATGTCCAATGAACACGTGTCTTTCGTATGCGTTGCAGTCTCTACGTAAGTGTAGTCCGCGTGCCGCACGCGCTTCGCCCCACCGTGCACAGCTGACCAGGCCTGAGGCACTTCGCATTGCCAACTCCCAATCTTGCGTCATACAGTGGTGAGTTTGTGTAGTGATGGCCTCTGTGGCTGAAGGCTCTGTGTGAGCAGGTCCTGACATGGCGCAATTCTCCAACATCCTTAGGTTCCCCTTTTACTACACCTTCAAGACCTTTGCTATTGTCTGGCTCATGCTGCCTCAGACACAGGTGCGTAATTCGAGTCGCATTTTTAATTGCCCACTCTTGCAGACAGATCCCGAAGGGCGGAGCTTCTGTATCGCGAGACCACCTATCACAGTTGGGCTATGCAAGCCGGCGCGTCCGGCACCAAGGTGCTGACATCCATCATTTTTAACACTGCTTGCACAGGGAGCCAAGTTGATCTACCACCGCGCCTTGCGTCCCCTCCTCGCGCAGACTGGCTCACGCTCCGCCGCTGCACCAGTAGCGCCCACTGCTGCTGACGTCAACTAAATCTGACGCACGCGGCTGCGAATGTAGAGCAACTCGAGATGCATTGCCCTGCGTTCTCACATTCAGTGGCGGTATTAGAGTGACGGAGCGCAAGGTCTTTCCAGCTGGCAGGTATTGTTCGACATTACTGTGCGCATCAGCCGCCTTCCAGCGAAGCCTTAGAAGAGGAAACGGATCACGGCCGCGGTTTGCAACCAGCCAACTTTTCTGGGGGTCAAGGCTCGCGTGGGTGGCTGCATGATGCTCCACGCGTCACCTGCTGCGCTCCTCGTTCTACCCGCTTCCTTCTGAACCCGATGCCACGTCATCTCTCGCGACCTCGACCTGAACAACACCAAATCCCCCTTCCGACTCAATTTCTCTTTCCGTCGAGAGAAGTCGCTGCGCTTTCTACGTGTTGGGCATTCCATCGTAAATGCGCTCCTGGTTTCTCTTTTGGCCATTCTCATCCACGTCTTGTCCCCTCAACCCCGCCTGCTCGTCCCCCCCTTTCCATTTCTGAAATGCAAAATGAACGCGACTCGCGACTGACATCACGCGCTCGGGGGAAGGCGAGAGGAGAAATGTGCCGAGCGCATCATGTGCATGACGCGTACCGATATCGTGTGCAACAATGATGAGCCGATCGACGTGTGTGTCAAACAAGGTTTGTTTAGAACGTCACGTCTGTATGGATCGATTTTCTTGATACACGCGAGAGAGTCTGCAATAATGAAAAAGTGGAGGGATGTCAACACGAGAGGTGCAAATGCAAGCAAGGGCAACGTCCCGTGACGTCGGAGATTGCACAATGATCAACAAAGGGCGCCAATCTTGATATAGAGGG